>NW_027104114.1:808581-1044024 GCF_902728285.1 Clytia hemisphaerica | reverse complement strand
CAATTTGGTTGGTACAATTGATCTTGGGTGCCTCACCTTCTTGGCAAAATTGAGCTCGCTGACATCAAGAGAGACACATCTTCCTGTGTACCATTTCAGCCTGCAACACTAATGCTTCTCCATCTGATGTCAGGTCTGGTTTTGGGGTTTTGGTGTGAGAAAGTGATTCCTTTAAGTGAGAAACCACCACGATTGACAACTATTTCTAACTCGTCGGCACGTTGAGTAGCCATTTGCATTGATTTTTCTCCTGATAGACAGTCGTCCACATAGATGTCTTTCATGATGATTGAAGCAACTTATGGGTAAATCTTGTGAGGACAGTTGTCCGGGTTCCCTCAGGGCTCGCTCGGATTGATTCCTGAAGATTTTGACGCCATAAATAAGTGTTTTAATTACCTTCTCTTTGGATCTTTTTCTGGTCAAGGTCAAGTTTTTTTTCTTCCCATATATAACGTTGTAAGCACCAATGATGTTCGCGAAGACGGACTGAATTATACATCTTCCTAATGTCGGTGTGGAAAGCTGTATGATGTAGCGACCATCGTATGAGAATCTCAACCAGTCGGCTCATGTTGTTTGTTCCCTTCGCAAGGTTGTCGTTCAGACTGTATCCTGAATCAGTTGGTTGCGATGCATCAAATACAATTCTGTAGGGTGTTGATATGGAGCTTGGCTTCCACACCGCTCTCCACGGAATTAAATTGAGTACTTTAGTGTTGGATAGCATGTGTTGTTGTTGTGGTGTGAGGTTCTCTACGTAGTCAATGTATCCCATTACTTGGAGTTTGGCTTCTGATGCGATGACATCTGCTTTGTCGGTTGGTTCTTTGTCTAACTTTCTCAATTGTTGGAAGTAGACTTTCAGCGCTTTATGTTTGTGGTTGGCCAGCTTGGTCTCTGGGTTGTGAAGGAGTGGTAAGTTTGCATGTGATACGCAATTCTTCAAATCGACTGAGACGGATTGGTTGATCAAGTGTTGTTCCACTTCCTCCTTCAAGCTGATTGATTCAATTGATTCACTTATTTTGCATTCTTTGCAGTCTCTGCAATGAACACAACGATACGTGATTTGACTACCAGAATTTTCGGCTTCTTCAAATATCTTGATATTTCTGGTGACATGTGCTGTTGGATGTTGGTCGATCTCTAGCATAAGGTCTTGTTGATGGTCTTTCTCTACCTTGACGTGAATCAGGTCGATATCTGGTAGGGTTGTAAGCTGCTGACTTGACAGTTGACGATGGGTTGCAAGGGACGCATTCATTTGATTTATTGCAAAGTGATGTTGGTTGATGACGTTGAAGGCACAATGAGGGCCCCCTACAACACCACGACTGCCATCGCTGTTCTTGAACAAAGAGCGGAAGATTGTTAAACCGGTCTTGAGTTGGAATACTTCTTTTGGATGATAGCGTTGATATTTGATACCAAGCATGATGTCTATTTCCCCACCTACAGATGATGGGAGTGATGGCAGATCTTCTGGGTTGCATCCGGTTTGTCGATATGCATTGATGATGTCCTCCTCCACTTGTTTGAGTTGGTAAGTAGGGAAGGTTGAGGTGATTTTTGGAAGACAGAGTCCTTTAAGTTGTGCGTCATGACCATCGTGTAGTGGAATGTTGATTTTGTAGGAGCCAGAGCTGATTGTTTTTACATTGGGATGTTGCCGCCATACTCCATCTTTGCTCTCTTCCCCAGACGTTTGACTGCACTCTGGGATATGACCATGTCGCTGCATCCTGAATCAAAAAATATCGTAAGCTGTTGGCCATCAACATTGATTGTTTGAAGAATGTAGATGGCGTCAGTATCCTCCTCCTCAGTATCTGATGCTGATGGTTGTTTGGAATTAGTTGAAGAGTTGAAGGAAAGAGATTTTGTATCAATGTGAAATGCAAGTTTGATGTCTTTAGAGAATTGTTGAAGTCTTGATTGTCGTAGAATACATCTTTCTTTGAAGTTTTGAAGGACTTGGTGGGATTCTGGAGTTGTAGCATGGTCTTGACAGATGAGAACATGCTTTTTGATGTCGTAGTCGTCATGGGATGGATGTGGACAGGTAAATTCGCGTTGACACCGTCCTTCTTGATGTTTACCTTTTGATTGTTGAGCGCCTGGAAACAGACACTGTGTGAAGTAACCCTTTTGGCGTAGGGTGCTGAATCGTTGAGATGGCTTCATTTGAACAAACTCTGGACAGGAGAAGTATTGTAGCAGCTTGGAATTATTAGGACCATTGGTTTGGACGTGCCCCTTCTCACCGCAGATGAAGCACTTTGTTTGGATGATTGGAGATTTGTTGTCTGTAAGATGTGATGAGCTTCCACCACCTCCTGGTGATGTTTGTCTACCACTTCCTGAAGTCTTTCCATTTCCTGGTGTTTGTTTACCAGGGTTGAATGTTGTTGGTGATGAGCAGTGTAGCATCTTGAGTTGTTGGATTGATATTTCTTTCTCTAGGAATTTGATAGTTGATTGATGAAGTGTTTTCCCTTCAAGAAAGGAAAACCATTTGGTTTGGCGGGTGTCATCCATAAGTTGATAAACATCCTCAAGTGTTTTTCCATAAAGAAGAAAGTTCTCAATTTGGTGTTTCTGAGCTAAGTTCATTGTATCTCTCATGAAGTTAAGTATTTCGAAAGTATTTTACTAAGTGACTCAATTTGTTTCTCAGGGTCACTTCTGACACGCCATAAACGAGTAGTGTTTTGAATATCAGACAGTTTTTTTGATAAAAGCAGTTTTGGGTCTCAGTACGATAACTTGAGTCTACGCCATATTTCTTCAATGTTGTCAACTCCCTTAACAAGGGTCAGGGCTGGCCCCTCAAGGTAATTGTTTTTGATGAGGTCAGGAAGATGAGCGGAAGGTGTTGATTTTGAATGCAATTTCTCAAAGTCACTTTTGAAGGAGTAAAAATCCGAAGATGAATCATACCCTTTGAATTTTGTTAGCTTAATGTTCAACTTTGAAGATTGGAATTTCTGCTCCTTGGCTATCTCTTGAACTTTGAGTGTTGATTCGAGCTTTGTGATGTAGGTAGATTTCAGTTTAGCGAGTGCATCGTACGACTTAGTAACAACAATATTAGTTTCATCCTTTTGAAAATGTTCACTTACAAGGAGTTTTTCTCCATATGCTTTGTCAGGTTGTTGATACTTTGTTGATGTGAAGAAAGATTACGTTCAGCAAGTACAAGTTCATCATAGCTAAATGCACTTGGATCCTCTTTAAAAACTGCCTCAAGTGAAGTAATAGTAGATTTTACCTCTTTCATTAAAAAGTCTGATAATGATATGTTGCGTTGGGCGTTTTTCTCATCAGGGCGGACTTCTTTTCGACGAGCATTGACGCGTTGAATGACTGTCTGTGCATTATGGATAGTTTCATTGTAGGATTTAAGAAAGTTTTTCTCGTATTCTTCTGTTCCGATAGATTGAAGTATTTCATTATGTAGTACTTTCAGGCGGTTGCGCATTGTTTTCACTTCCTTAAAGAGTTGTCCCAGTTCACTGTACGTCATAAACTCAATGTCATAATCTGTACCGATATCAGCAATTTCACTAGAGAGAACATTCTGTTCAATTGAAATGTTTTTAATATCGTTTTCCATAATTTGGTCTTTGATTGTTAAACCTCGGACAAGTTGTGAAAGATTTGCGTCAACTAATTGTGTAGAGGTATCACTCTCGTATAAACTTTGATCTAAGTTGAACGTTTGCTCTAATGTTGATATATCAGCATCTGATTCATCGCTTGATGATGCTTGACTGGTTGTTTCAGGTGGCAATCGTATGCCTTGAGTGCCAAACGATTTATAATTAATGGGTTTGTTTGCAGCCGCACGTGTGCTTCAACGCATGTAGCTGTTGGTGAGCTGTTTTGAATGTTATAAAGGTGTGCACCAATTTCTTTGCAAGCTCTTTGTAATTCATTAAGAATTCAAAACTGAAAATAAAATACAAAAGAAACAATAAATAACTTGAACAAAAAAATAAAGTCAAATTTGACACGCCTACTTTGTGAAAAATCTAAGTTCTAGCAGCAATGTACAAAGAAAATTGATATTGATTGAAAGTCTAAGTCTAAGTTGAAAGTATAAGTCTGAGTTGAAAGTATAAGTCTATGAAAGTATAAGTCTAAGTTGAAGGAAAAATGTAAGTCTATTTA
The DNA here is from genome assembly GCF_902728285.1 of Clytia hemisphaerica. Classification (NCBI taxonomy): domain Eukaryota; kingdom Metazoa; phylum Cnidaria; class Hydrozoa; order Leptothecata; family Clytiidae; genus Clytia; species Clytia hemisphaerica. The sequence goes on along the minus strand of NW_027104114.1, from coordinate 1,039,848 downwards.
CCAGCATGCCAGGAAATGTAGTGGTGAGAATCCTAGACAAAATGAAGAGCTTGAATAAAGTATGCTTGAGAGATTGAATTGAGATTAGATTTGAATTGAATACTGATTGATGTTCCCAACTTAGCTTAAGAGTTAACTGGAAGCCATCTTGAATTGAGTTGAGTTGAGTTCAGTTGAAAGTTGAGAGTGATGTTAACTTCTCAAAAGCTAGTTGACAACTGATGACAAAAAGCAAAGTGCTGGTTTTGTGTCAAAAAGCAAAGTGGACAAAAGTTATAAAAAACAAAGTGGATATGTAATAAATTATGAATAAATTAATTATTTTTTGTGCATAAATTATATAAATTATTCTAAAATTGAATTGTATGTAAAATGCAGAACAAAACAAAGGACAAAGACCAGAACAAAGTGGACATGCAAGAAAACTTCCAAAATGTGTCTAGACCCTTAAAGAAAGCTCTGTCCACATGTGACAAAAAACAGAAAGACACTGAAAAACAAGGAAAACTTAAATTTGTATATTTTTGTAAATTTTGAATATAATAAAATAAAACCAAGAAGAACACAAACATGAAATTTTGTATTTCACGAGTTTCTCAGTTTACAGAGCCCTCGTCTAAGGTGAACTTGTGTATCACTTGTTTGAATGATCGGATATGGTAAGGGATCACTTCCTCCATTTCTTCGATGGATGCCCAACTGTCTCTCGCTATAAGTGTTTCCAAATCAAGATTTCTGTTGCATTCAAAGTTCTTTTTCATGCTTAAATTTTCCTTCGCTCGGCGTAGGTAAACTTCATCATTTATTGCCTTCACGTAATTCAATGAACCAGATGAGCTTAATTTCCATTCTTCTTCTAAAAGTTTTAAAAAAGAAATAAATATAGAAGTGGAACTCAAGCAGCAATCGACAAATTCCTCAGTTAGATCGTTATCACTTTCATTATTCCCAAGGGCGTGCATAAAGAATTTCATAGCTCTCTTTGCGATATGCCGGGCATCCTTTCGGTTTTTCCCTCCTCCGCAAGAAGTACATAACCATAGCACAAAGTGAAGTCCCAGTCCCTCTTCTAACGAAAATGCAGGTTTTCCAGCTGTTACTGCTTTCTTTTTCGGAATAGCTCTTTGCATGTCTTCACGTTTTACTACAGGTTGGTGATCAAAGTAGTAGTACCACGGATGTTTGTTCGATACATGTTTTCTCAAACCACGGCTATTTTTGAAGTCGGCGTGTAAACAAAGTTTTATAGGGCAGGTAAACAAACCCTCGTTATTTGGACGAATGATCAATGGTCTTTTCCCGTGAGCTGCACCTTCTAGAGACTTCCAATTTACACAAAGTCTTCTGGAGCTGTCCATGTCACGGCTCCAAATCTGGATTGAGTGTTGGATCAGATTTGACTTTCTTATTCACTATTTCAGACATCATTTTACCAGGGGGTCGTTTAGAAACCATAATATAAAATAAACCATTCATGGTTTGTAATCTTTACCTCCTTTCAAAATCAAACCAATAGAAATTCAACTCAAAGTACCCGCCATAGTTGCATTTTCCAATAGGAACCTTATAAAATTATATGGCATATCTCTGATACAAAGAAATCGCGGAATGTACTGTCCCATCTCACCACAATGTTTTTTCATAGAACACCAAATTAGTATCATATTAATCATGAACGAGTTGTTCTCTTGATAACTGACTGGGCAATCAATGGAAGATGTCTTTTAACCCTGACCTATCTAAGCAAGCCATTGAAGTCTATTTTACCTGTAGACTCACTCCTCCAAATGCTCCAGTAATCTCCTTTAATAATTCTAATATCGCGACCAGTGAGTACCAGAAACATCTTGGTCTAATCTTAGATTCAAAACTTTCTTTTGATCGCCATCTAGACGAGAAGATAAAAAAGGCCAATAAAGGAATTGGTCTTATTAACCGACTTCGCAAGCATGTGCCTAGGAGATCTCTACTAACCATTTATAAATCTTTCATTAGGCCTCATCTTGATTATGGTGATATCGTATATGACCGCCCAGGAAATGCTACCTTTGTGCAGAAGCTTGAATCTATTCAATATAATGCCTGTTTAGCTATAACAGGTTGTTTTCATGGAACGTCTCAAGAAAAACTATATTCATTTTTGAGACCCAAGCAATCTCATGTTTTTGATGTTCCTGACATTCAAGGAGTGATCTTTCTTAATCGACTTCGGGTCGGTTTCAGCCATCTCAACGAGCATAAATTTAGACATGGCTTCCGCGACACTTTAGACCCTTTCTGTGGTTGCCGAACTAACTCTGTTTAAAACACTCAGCACTTTCTTCTGCACTGCTCTTTGTATTCCCATGCAAGACAATCTTTGTTCGACAAACTTCAGACCCTAGGCATTATTTTTCATCCGCCACTTAATCCTCCTTTTTTCTGTCGGCTTTTATTATATGGGGATGAAAGTTTGACTTCAAATCTAAATAAATCTATTCTTTGTTCTGTTGTTGAATTCCTTAACGAAACTGGAAGGTTTAGCGGTGCTTTATTTTAGGCTTTTACCTAACAATTGTTAGGTTTGATTCCTAAAGGAAACACAGCGTTCAAGACGGAACATTTTAATCATTTCTAAATAAAGCGATGAACAATTCATTCATTGAGGAATATTGTGTTCGCTGAAACTGAGTTCTTTTCGTATTCCCAAAATAGTTCAAACTACCAGAAATTAACGGCTATTAAGTATTTTTAATTTCTACACACTTTCCTCTGTTATCAGCCTCTCAACACATTTGCTTCTTATGTTTATCTTTGTTATTGTTTTTCGATTCGAAAATAACACTCCATCGTTGTGTTCATGTTCAAATCAAAAAGGGTAAAACAAAAAAAAAGATAAAAGGATAAAAGCCCGATAAAAGGGAGAGCGCTCACAAGAATACTTTATTACGTCATATAAAAGCAGGAAGAAAACATTCTTTTGCTCTATCTCTATTGTTCTATTCGCAAACGTCAATCATGGCGTTTTGATTGGTCAATGCAACATTTTTTTCTTACAAGTTACTACGTTCTGCTCTATTGATCTGTTTGCAAAAATTGATTCGAATTTTACATCCGGGTTTTTTTAATCGGCAGGTCCAAAATGCATAAAACATAATGCATATTGCATAATGCATAATGCATAATAATTGACAAATGTCAATTTTAGAGGCTATAATAAAGATAATTTGAAAGATAATACTTTCAACAAAACAAATATACCATTTTCTACCAGAAAATAAAGGGTAGAAAGCTGTAAATTTGAATTTTGGATGATGAAGAAAATCTATGATCCACTGAAAATGCTTGTCGCCATTTTGATTTTCATAATTGTATTTTACAGAACGTAGTATAGTGTAGAAAAAAACACGAAAATATCTCCTCCTACATTACTTTTCTAAGTTCTCAGAGATCTTTTCGAACAATTGCTAATAAATTTCAACGGGCTTTCCCTCTTACAAAGCATTAACCATGTGAATGCTTTTTGTTAGATAAGCCAATATCGAGCCAATATAAATTAAAGAATTTCATGCAAAAGCTAGATCAAAGAAAATAGACTTCGAATCTTTTTACATTCGAATATTTATGGTTTTTTTGAGAAAGAAGAAGGGGGAAACCTTTCTGATCTGTTGTATCTTCTTATTATTTATGCTGACGGAAAACCCTTTGTTGTTATGATTCGAATGATTTCTCTTTCGTTTGGATTCGAAAAGTAAATATTATATGTCTGGGGAAATCCCTCTGATTGGAATGTTTACAAGAAACTCTTCTAAAGAGGTTTTCGCGGTTTTAGCCTCTACAAAGGAGAGTTTTAGAAAATAAGAAATCGTTCTGTAAATTACACAATACTATTATGCATTATGCAATATGCATTATGTTTTATGCATTTTGTACCTGCCGTTTTTGCCCCCGCAGGAGCGTAGCGACGAGGAGGCACTCATAGTTTCACGCATAGATATTGGACTGGAATCTCGAAATTTTGTTGTATTTGTTTGTTTTGTCGCCCAAGCATCCCCGTAGTTAGTCTCTTCCGTAAAAGCTCGGTTTTCATATTACGTTATATGGTATTATCATTATTACATATTACAATTTTAGTTTTGATTTAGCTTTGAAAAGCTGAAGCGAGTATTATAAATGCAAATCAAAACAGTGTATGCTATAACACGGATTACAATATTACTTGTGCAAATCAAAACAAACAAAATGGCAGACTGGTTATGATGATGATGAGCTGATTCATTGACTAGAAAAAGTGTTTTGTATGTCAAATCTAGTTTCTTGTCTTTGAAACTGAATTCTAACTACTGTAATTTAGTCAAAAGTTCACTTCAGCATTGATTTCAATTATTTTTCCAGAATCTTTAAAGAAATTTGCTTAAGTTTTCAAATGTACATTTGATATTTTTGTTCAAACTCTAATTTATTTTTGTCTGTCATTTTTATTGATAACTACCTTTATTGTTTATAGGGCTTCTTGAGCTTTAAATACCATCATATGGTTGTAACTCGAGAAAGTCCTTCTTAACTTAGTAAAACAACCGGCAAAGTACAAAAAAGATGAATGTACGCATATGATGTAAAGTTGAATCCAAACGTGGTTGACTTTTTCTTTTGGTCTTCAAAATAATTTACCTCACTTAGAGTGTTTTTACGTCATTTCAGTGTGGTAAATCTTTTTCAAAAACCTGAAAAAAGTTTGTTTACTCGTTATACTTTACATGCGCACGTTAAACTTTTTCATGCAGTTGTGATAGCCTAAATAACTTACACTCCAGTGGTTTGGTGAAATAAATAAGCTCCAAATTCTGGCTTTCTAAGTTCTAAGGAGAGACCTTCCCGAATGCATTTAACAGTGGTTAGACTAGGTACACAGACAGTCATACAGAAACACCATAAAGGGAAAGTATATCGCTAGCTATAAACTCAAAAAGTCTAGCTTCCTGAAGCACGTCTCTTCATTGTCTGCGCTGCGATCAGCTTGGAGAAAAGATTGCATCATGAAAAAGGACTATGCACTTGAAAAGAAATTTAGGCGTATTTTAACTTTTCTCGACTGTACGTCTGAATGAACCACAATGGCATTCCTTTACTTTTCTTTTGACCAACAACATAGAAGATTTTGCTTGTGAAGTGCAATCACAGCGTACGCTAGTGGACCCCGGGCCTTAACTAGGATAAGTGAGTTTCTATTTCACCCAACTTAAGATGGCGTAGAACTTTTTAATAAATTTTATACGCAGTATCCTCTTGACTATTGTTTATTAGGCAAAGTAGCAACAGACAAATGTTGAAATATAGCAGCCAATGAAAAAAACAAGCTATTTCTGATTGGTTACTGTGGATTTATTCACTGCGTATGTCCATATATTTTGCCTACAATCTAAGATGTCTGCGACATTATTAGAAAAGGAGAAAAGGTCTATTTAGTGAATAGTAATCATGACATATATCGTTATAAGAAAGAAACTAGGAGAAAAAACAAACAAACAGGAGATGTAAAAATCAGTAAGATAATGGTACCATAAACTTTTTAAATATATTTTTGAGAGGCTTTTCCAGCTTTTCCTTAAATTTTATTAAGTTATCAAGCTGCATGAATTTTTCAAGTATGTATTTTTTTATAATGGAATATATTTTTTTTTTTCAAGCAAACGCCTCAATCAATCAATAAATAAATCAATCAATCAATCAATCAACCAATCAATCAATAATTAAATCAATCAATTATTCCTGATCATTCTTTAATGTTTAATCTTTATGTCTTTAAAGCATTAAAGCTTTATAAGTGCATGGCATGATCTTTATGTGGGGGCATTTAGTGAAAGCTATGACTAGTTTTAATGGCTAGATAAGAGATCGAATGCTTTGTTTGTTGGAAAAGTTTGAATTGTTAAATATTCTAAAAGATTAACTCTTCCTTGGATTTCTTATACACAAAGACATCCTTCACGATTTACACCATCATTATCATAGAACTTTGCATGCTCTCAAGTCAAACATTGTTTTTACCAAAACAAAATTGGATAATCAAATTAAAGAACGACCTAAAGCCTTGTGTCCACTCCGGATAATTTTCAAAGGATCGGTTTGGATTGGAATATTTTGGAAAACCGATCCGGACAGTTTTGCAATATCCACTTCAAATTTTCTGAACCAGATTCTTTCGGTTTACAATATTTATACAAAGAAAATTCAATTAGTTTAATCTTCTACAGATGTTCTATCGTTTGAAATCAATAGAACCGTTTCGATCCGGGACAGATCGCAAAAAAAGTTGAAAAAATCCAACTTTTTTTTTATCCGTTTGGACAAAAAACACGCGAACATTTGAATCGTTCACGTGAAACAAGTATGAAGCACATGGATTGAAGATAATCCCCAGAACAATAGAAACCGTTCCAAACCGTACCGATCCGTTGAAAATTATCCGGAGTGGACACATAGCTTATAAAGCCACCAAATGTTTTAAAATAAAATAAAGTGATTGCTTCCCCGGTAGAAGAGAGGGAAAGCTTCCAAAAGAGCATCTCACAGGCTTTGCTTTCTTATAAGCTCCTGATTTGTCACGAGCTCCTGATCTGTGACGTTTCGAATGTGATGCAACTTTTAGAATGCTATGATATTTTTCAAAGGAAGGGAGAGAGAAAAAGTGAAAATCACGGGAAAAGAAAGAACACACTCAGAAGGAGTGTATTTCATCACTATTTTTTGTAAAAGTTCACGTGATAACACGAAAGAAAGCACGCAGAGGGAGCTCAATGTAAACAAACATTTCGTAAAAGTCTGCACTCTGCTTCGTTCGTTGTGGATCATGGTGGGCTTGACTGAACCTCAAGATATATGGTCTCTCTAGACATTTTTCTTGCTTTCCAATTCTGTATTATGATTTGAAAAGAAATGTAAGAGAGTAATGTATTTCGCTATTCAAAAATACTTGATAAACAAATTCAGAATCTGTAAGTAATTAAAAGAACAATTTTCAAGATAACCCTGTCTCACCACGAACGATACTTTTGTTAATATTCCTGTCTCAGTCAGTGGAATTGTCTATTATAATTTTAGACAATGTAAAATTCTTTATAGCCAAATTTCGGTAAAACTTTAACCGAATTCCACAAGCGAATTCAATAATTACTTTTACTGAATTAGCTAAACTTTTTTCAGAACCGATTCGGTTAAACAGCCGAATTTAACCGATACCATTTTACAGAAATTCGGTTATATTTTTGAGAGGATCCCTAAGATATAAGCGAAAAAGGATTAATTAATCGAATATGGTACAAGGATTAATGAATCGAATATAGGAGATCAAATAATCGAATATAGGAGATTAAATAGTCGAAGGGCTATTTGACTAAACGACGGCAGCTATCCGATTGTAACACTTATACTATTTAGTCGAATAATTAATCGAATTTCATAATCGAAAATCGATTACATTTTTGAGAATATCCCTTAATGAGTTTCCAATATAATCACTGGGAAAGCTTATTATGTGGTCGAACAGATTAGTTTCTTTATAAATGCTTTCTTGGAGCTAAATTTGAATTTTATTGTTATAAGTTCTCTTTGAAAATCTAGCCTCCCTTATGAAGCATTAAAGGATATTTTTGAAATAACCCTATCCTTATACGCAGATACTTTGCTCTAACAAATATACTCTTTATAATATTTTGTTCATTTTTAAGTTTTCAAACTTCTGCCAACATATCTGGAGGATGTACTTTGCTTTTCAACGAAAATTACAATATCATCGATCTCCAAATCAAGCAACCCAATGTTCAAGGCTGGGTGAAAGTTTCAGAAAGTTCCCATATAAAAAATGGAATGATCGAAGTCCTTAAGCTTCCATTCGGAAGCCATCATGAATTTCGTGGTTTAGCTGAAACTCAAGATAATAAAATTATCTGTTTGAATAGTCAACAAAGTGTTACAATTAGAGGTAATCTTTTATGATAAATATCATATCATGTACACTTGCATGCAATCCTTTGATGGAGCCACTCTGCTACATCTTTTTATAAAAGAATGATTTTTCATGAGGAATATGTATGCAGAAATAACATTTTATTTTAATGACTTTTTCTTATTTTTCAGAAATCAAACCTGGAGAAAAAATTGTCATTAAGCACCAAAATTGCTTCGTTCACGATTTTCCAATAGATGTAATTCCAGAGTAAGAATTATGTTGAATTTTCTCAGATTCGGTATGGTGTACAGATTCTATTTGAGGAAAAGTTTGAAAGTCAAAAAGCTTGAAAAATGTTTTAAAGGGACATAAAAGTACTAAAATGTAAACGTTGCGCAAACCACGTGTCGTTAAAGAGAACAATTAAAATCACGTGTCCAAAACAAACTTTAACACTTGAAAAAATCAAAATTAGCCATTTCTGTTTTGATTTTTTATTTTGACATGTGACATTTGTTTCGCTTTTGTATCCCGATGCATCATACGGTTTGTTTACAAATTTCGTCTGTACTTTTATGTTCCTTTTTAGTGAAGTCAAACTTTTTTACTATTACAGTTCAAATATTAAATGCATTCAAGAGAATTCGATAGCATTTATTTTCAACCAAGAACAGAAGAAAGATTTCAAGGAGATAATCCAGGTCAATATACGTGAGAATGAATTTGATGAATGGAAAGAAATTGAAAAGGAGAATTTCAAGATGATGAATTATTCTGAAGTGAATATTGGTGGTTTGAAAGAAGAAACAAAGCATGAAATTCAGTTTGTCGTTAAAGCCCCGGATGATTCTAAACTTATTCTCACGAAAGCAGGTTTATACACAAGGAGTAAGGCTCTTTTTAATTTCAGATACCTTATTACATGAAAATAAATATGGAAGTATTTAACGACCTTGAAATTTGCACGATCTAAAATTAACACGAATTGTTCTGCTTTTTCAAGGACACCACGTCTGGTTTTAAGGGCTCTGACCATAGTGAATTTTTCATAATTGCCGTGTTTAAAATGTGTTTTCTGACTGATGTAACCAACAAAACTATGGAATGTTATACATTTTCTGTTAGACAAACTATTCCTGAATCTGGAAATTCAAAAATTGCATTGAAAAAAAATGATGAAGAAGAAAATGAAGACTTTTGCGAGGAAGAGTATTTAAACTTTGAAGAGCTTAGTTTCGGCGAAGAAAAAACATTTTGAAAATTTTTTCGCAGTAGATGGTGTATCTTTTACCGAACAATAAAAATTTTTGCGGAAAATTTTTGTAAATGCTTCTTTGTCTTGAAATCTTCAAAATATTGGTTTTTCATGAATTTTTCATCTGGATTTTGCTTAAAAAAAACAGTCATAACTTTTGACACATCTTTTTCGAAAAATTTTCCGCAAAATTTAAAATAGTTCAACTTTTTGCGGACAGTGTAAAGAAATTTTGAAACAAAAAAGTTAATTACCCATTAAAACTAAACACTTTTTGTAAAAGAGGGTACATATTATTAACATCTTTTTAAAGTTCATAACGTCATTTTTGCAATTAAATTCTTCTAGTTACTAGTTACTAGTTCTAGTTACTCTTAAGGGATTCGATTAAAAAGCAATTTATAAAGGAAATTCTTTGTTAAAAGTGTTAAGGAACCTGAAATATAACTTTTATGTTCAAATACCAAAATCAATTTTTGGACTATGGTCAGAGCCCTTAATTAAGGGGGTTTTTATTAACACGAAATTTTATAATTCGTGTTAAGTACTTCCATATTTATTTTCATGTAATAAGGTATACTTTCTTTCTGCCTTACGCGCATTCATACTTTTAAGAATAAGAATAAGAATAGTAAAAATATCAGGCTGAAAATCGACTAAATGTCGCTAATGTCTTCAGAATTCTTTGAGGGGGGATTTCACAAATTGATAAGAATATAGGGTGGGAAAAATAAAACAAGCAGAATGAAGCATAATTGTTTTCGCTAATTATAAATCTCTAGTGATTTCTTCGTGATGAACATTAACTTCTGCGTGTTCTAAACGGTCAAGAATAAGAATATGTTAAGAATATTCTTAAGAATACTTCACCTGCAGCCAAAAATATTCCTTTAATTACTTTTAGTCTTCGTCAGTAAATCATTGATACTTGCATTTTTCTTTAATTCAAAGTAACACCTCACAGGCAACTCAGTCGTTGGCTTCCAAATATCACCTTAATATCGCATCCATTTGGAACCGACTCAGACGTTTCCAGATTTTTAAAGAAGTCTCCTAGTGGAGATAAATTAATCCGTTTCCAGACTGGAGACAATGAAGAATGTCGGTTGACTGAAATTAATTGTCGTGATTATGTCAAAAAAAATTTTTCGGAAAGCTGCGTTGTTGTACCCCAATTATACCAGCTTGAGGAAAACTCACCAAATCATCATATTGCAAAAACATTGGTTGAAATCGGGAAAGGAAAAGAGTCGTATATTTTGTCCAAAGTTGATTTTCACAGGCAGATATCTTGTATAATTGGTTTTAATCCGAATCAAATTCAGACAGATTTCGAGCATCTGTTGCAAGGTGGGAATGCTATGATCTTCTATCCTGCTGAAATACCTGCTATTTTCCTCATAACTTTACCAGAAAACATGGAAGAAAAAATCCAGCATGTCATGGTTAGGGCCAACGAGAATGCAAAAGCATTCCTTTCTATAAACGATGATCTACTGAAAGACGGAGAGGTTGTACTCATCAATGTTGTTGCTGCACTATACCATAAAAGAGAAGATATAAATTGTAAAGATTGTAAAGAGCTGATGATGTTTAAAGATGATCTCGAAACTGGCTGCAGTGAATGGTGGGAAGACTTCAAAATACAATGGAAAGAGGGTAACAGAAATAGCAATGTAAACAAAACAACAGTTTTGAAAACTGCATTTCGCTCTGTCGTAATGTCAGCCTCAGTAGATGTCAGATTCCCGCGCCTCTTTGCTGGAGGCTCAGAAATCATTGTGAAAAGGGTACTGACAGAGGATCAAAGAAATGCACTTGAAGATGCTTCAAAACGAAAAATAATTGCAGGTATGCTTCCCTTCATTCTCACACCAAAACATTACTCTCTCACCGAAACCTTTCTCTTTCTCTTACCAAAGCTTTTCATTATCTCACTGAAACCTTTCACTCCCTCGCCTAAGCTTTTCATTCTCTCGCCAAATCATTTAATTCTCCCTCCTGAATATTAGATTCTTTCACCGAAACCTTCTCTCTCTCTCACCAGATCTTTTCATTCTCACTCCAAAGCATTTCACTCTCTCATCAAAGCATTTCACTCTCGCACCAAAACCTGTCATTCTCTCACCAAGACATTTCGTTCTCTCACCGAAACTTTTCATTCTCACACCAAAGTATTTTGCTCTGTCACCAAAGCATTTCATTCTCTCATCAAATTATTACCTTTCTCTCTCTCACTAAAGCATTTAATTCTCTCTCTCATTGAAAAGTTGTATTTTCTCTCCAAAATATTTCACTTTCTCGCCAAAAAATTTCATTTTTTCACCGAAACTTTTCATTTTCAAACCAAAGTATTTCGCTCTCTCGTCAAAGCATTTCATTTTCTCTCTCATCAAAACTTTTCAGTCTCTCACCAAAATATTTCACTCTCTTACCAAAACCTTTCACTCTCTCACCGAAACATTTCATTTTCTCACAGAAGCTTTTCACTCCCTCACCAAAACTTTTCACTCCCTCACCGAAATTTTTCATTCTCTCACCAAAGGTTTTCATTCCAACACCAAAATACAGTGTGTTCCGCAAAAAAAGTATACTCAAATAAATAAAGTCAACTTTTGAGATAAATGATGATCTGTTTTGAATGATTTTTAAAACTAGCACAGCTATTCAGCTTTCTACTGTCCGAATTTCATTTCGAACAATTCTTCTTTAGTGAGATATGACGCTTTTACTACACCCTGTTGGAGTTTAAAAAAAGTCGAGATGCATCATTTTTATTACCAAAGAGTTAATTAATTTTTGATTGACAGGTCTGTTTTTTTGTCAATTTGATGAAACTTTGCATCTTGAAAGATGACCTATGCAGCTTGTAAATTAATTATCTCATTAACAAAAGGCTTTTTTTCCAAAGGAATTCTTTCAGCAGTGGAAAGAAGAAGAATTTTTCTTTCTTTTGCATTAAAAATTTAGATTTTTTTTATCTTTCTTCCAATTTGAAATTAACGTTACTTTTTAGTGAAGTAATTATAAAAAAATTTACCTGATCTCCGATGTTTAAAATCTACACCTTTGCTTACTTATGACTTGATATCTCTTGAATCGAAAATTCTCTTGCAATGAATTTCTGACCACAAAAAGCTTAATGATTGCTTTTAGCTGGTTTAAAATTTAAGCTCGATATATAGACAGTTTTTTCAGAGCTACGCTTTACTTTTTGAGTATACTTTTTTGCGGAACACACTGTATTTCGTTCTCTCATAAAAGCATTTTATTATCTCGCCAAACCTTTCATTCTCTCACCTGAACATTTCATTCTGTCAGCAAAGCACTTCATTGTTTTAAAACATTCATCTTTTTCTCTCAAAGACCTCATTTTCTCAACAAAACATTTCATTGTCTCTTCACAAAGACCTTTCATTCTCACACCAAAACATTTCATTCTCACACCAAAACCTTTCATTCTCACTTCAAAGCCTTTCATTTTCACACCAAAACCTTTCATTCTCATACCAAAGCATTTCATTCTCACACCAAAACCTGTCATTCTCATCAAAGCCTTTCATTCTCACACAAAAACCTTACATTCTCACACTAAAACTTTTCATTCTCACACCAAAACCTTCCACTCTCACTTCAAAACCTTTCATTCCCACTTCAAAGCATTTCATTTTCACACCAAAACCTTTCATTCTCACTTCAAAGCCTTTCATTCTCACACCAAAACCTTTCATTCTCACACCAAAACCTTTCATTCTCACACCAAAACCTTTCACTCTCACACCAAAACCTTTCATTCCCACTTCAAAGCCTTTCATTCTCACACCAAAACCTTTCATTCTCACACCAAAACCTTTCATTCTCACACCAAAACCTTTCACTCTCACTTTAAAGCCTTACATTCTCACACCAAAACCTTTCATTCTCACACCAAAACCTTTCATTCCCACTTCAAAGCCTTTCATTCTCACACCAAAACCTTTCATTCTCACACCAAAACCTTTTATTTTCACTTTAAAGCCTTACATTCTCACACCAAAACCTTTCATTCCCACTTCAAAAACCTTTCATTCTCACCCAAAAATCCTTTCATTCCCACTTCAAAGATTTCATTCATCACTTCAAACCTTCACTCTCACACAAACCAAACCATTTCACTTCCCACACCAAAACCTTTCATTCTCACACCACAAAAACCTTTCATTCTCACACCAAAACCTTTCATTCAAAGCCTTTTCACCTTCTCACACCAAAACCTTTCATTCTTTCTCACGCAAAACCTTTCACTCAAAAACACACCAAAACCTTTCATTCACATTCATCAACCACCAAAACCTTTCATTCTCATTTCATTCTCAACCTATGCACCCACAAAAATTTCATTCATTCCCACCAAAGCCTTTCATTCTCACAACCAAACCTTCATTCTCACATCAAAGCCTTTCCAAACACCAAAACCTTTCATTCTCACACCAAAACCTTCATTCCACTTCAAAAGCTTTCTTCTCACGCCAAAACCCTTTCACTCGCAACCAAAACCTTTCATTCCCACTTCAAAGCATTCATTTCTCCAACCAAAAACCGTTCATTCTCACACAAACATTCCACAAACTTCACTCACACCAAAACCTTCATTCCCACTTCAAAGCCTTTCATTCTCACACCAAAACCTTTCATTCTCACATCAAAGCCTTTCATTCTCACACCAAAACCTTTCATTCTCACATCAAAGCCTTTCATTCTCACACCAAAAACCTTCATTCTCAAAGCCTTTCTTTCACACACCAAAACCTTTCATTCTCACACAAGCCTTTCATTCCACACCAAAAAACCTTCATTTCACAACCAAAACCTTCATTTCTCACACAAAAACCTCACCAAATTTCATTCTCACACCAAAACCTTTCATTTCCACTTCAAAGCATTTCATTCTCACATCAAAATATTTCATTCTCACACCAAAACCTTTCATTCCCACTTCAAAGCCTTTCTTTCTCACACCAAAACCTTTCATTCTCACTTCAAAGCCTTTCATTCTCACACCAAAACCTTTCATTCTCACACCAAAACCTTTCATTCCCACTTCAAAGCCTTTCTTTCTCACGCCAAAACCTTTCACTCTCACACCAAAACCTTTCATTCCCACTTCAAAGCCTTTCATTCTCACACCAAAACCTTTCATTCTCACATCAAAATATTTCATTCTCACACCAAAACCTTTCATTCTCACACCAAAATATTTCATTCTCACATCAAAATATTTCATTCTCACATAAAAGCATTTCACTATCACTATAGTACAATGCTCATAGTTAAAATAGTATACGGTAAAAAACATAAATTGCCGTTAAACTCTTTTTAAATACTTTCGAAGCGGCTTTCTTTGATCTTCAGGGGCGGATACAGGGTATGTGAACACACACTCAATTTTCTCAATTCGAAAAATTAAAAACACTAAAATTGTTTTCTATAAATTTTTTCTTATAGAAAAAATATTTTGTTCTTTCAAAGAAACATAAATGCTTTCTGTACACAAAATGTTCAAAAGGTACATCTGTTGATACGTTTCACTTTCTGTGTTCAAAATGACGTCAAAGAAGCTTTTGTTTGAGTTAGAGAGACTCTCCATCGTAATAAGTTTACTGAAGGAGTCGCATTCATCTTGTTATCATACCTCAACGGTGGAGATTATTTTGGCAGAATTTCGTGACGATAATTACATAGTTTTGCATACTTTTCACGAATTTTCATTCCTTCAGACTTGTGAGACCACTTTTTCATACCCTTCACACTATCGCGATTTACGTGTAAACAAATTGAGGATTGAGCAAGGGCGCGAAGCGCCCGTAGTGCAATCCAGATTTTATAAGATAAAATCAAAGCCTAAAGATAAATACTGGAATAAATAAATAAATGAAATAACTCAAACCAAGCATCTTTTGAAAAAATAAATTAGTCGAAATTTTTCAAATTTTTTTAAAGAAAAGGCAACAAGACTTCGATCCCATCACAAACTAAGAAAAAGGTACTAAAGTTAAAGCTTTCGAGCAAGCATTAAGGAAATACAAAAAGTAAAAGACAACATGAATAAGTTCGATTGAACTGATATCGTATATTCTTTTAATTAAAAACTCAAAATAGATACAAATCATTTGTTGTAACCACCACGACTCCCATAACCTGAAGAAATAGAAGAAAAGGAAATAAATATCAATGTCGCTATAATCGGGTAGGGATTGGGTGGGCAGTATTTATCTTTAGGCTTCGATTTTATCTTATAAAATCTGGATTGCACTACGGGCGCTTCGCGCCCTTGCACAATCCTCAATTTTATGACGATAAAATCTCCGCCAGATAAATACTGGAATATCCGCTATGACTGGCAAGAAATAAAAGTCATAACTGAAACCCACATCGACCTCTCTTCAAAGCCCTTTATGACTGATGCTAAGAAGTTTCCGTTGAAAACTATCGCCCGAACTCTCCCCATCTACTGGCCTGAAATAAAACTTTTGAAATGTTGACTCTCGAGTCCAATGACCTCGTTCCAGAATTTCCTTGGTAGAAATACCCAAACTTTTAGCCTTTGAGGAAGAAACTGACCGTGTTGAGTGCCCCTTGAATTTTTCAACATCAATACCATGACACCGGGTCATGGGGAGAAATATGACTAACCAATAATTGGCCTTTATCTCTTCCCCAGCCTTTGCATCTATCTAGGTATAGTTTTAGATTGGTAAGGACACATAAAATAGGATCCTGAGGAAAGGCTATAAACTCAACAGGTGGTTTCATTTTACCCGGTCTGGCGGTCTTAGTAACCGCTCCAAAATGAAACACAACCGTCTCACTCGTGGTAACCATATAATCTTTGTCTAGAAACTTGATTTCATGTACCCTGCACACCGAAGTTAGGGCCAAGAGCATAGTGACTTTCAGAGTAAGCATTTTATCTGACAAATCATTACCCAATGACTTCAACTATCTAAGAACAGTCTCAACATCCCAAACAAAGCAAAATCTAGGTTTCGGACATCTTTCATTGAACACAGCGGTAATTAAAGTAGTAACTTTAGGATGACTGCCAACTCTAGACCCATCAATAGGGTCATGGTAAGCCGAACTGTAACCTGCAATCGTATCATACTGTAATTCTTGTTAAAAAAGATCTGCCAAGAAGTTTAAAATTTCGGCTACAGGGCATTAGACAGGATCAACTTGTCTCCGCAAACATCAGCCAGACCACTTAGTCCAGGCGCACTGGTAACGAGACCTTGTACCTTTTCTACGGGAGGATTTGATAAGGTTGGAAGCCCCCTCTGATAGCTCACAATCAAATCCAATTTCCCTGATACTAACCAGACTGCTAATCTTAGACTATTGTTTAACAGCAATGGATGACCCTCGTCCTTTGGATTTTTCAACATATCCTTCTGAAAAGGTAAAAGTATTGGATTCCTTATTGATATTTAGAGGAGCTTGGGTAACCATGGTTGACCCTGCCACACTGGAGTTACCAAAATCAGTGTAGCTTGATCTACCTCTACCTTCCTCAGAACCCTTCCTATCAGAGAGAAAGGGGGGAAGGCATAACCTTTGGGCTGAGACCATCTTGTCTGAAAGGCGTCCCTCCCTATGCTGAACGGACCCAGCTTCCAAGCAAAATACTTTGGAACTCTGGAAGCAAATAGATCTACTTCTGGTATCCCCAGAACCTGACACACTTGATTGAATATTGTTGGGCAGAGCATCCACTCGCTTGAGTCCTGTATATGGCGAGACTCGTAGTCGGCTATAACATTCAAAACCCCTGGAAGATACTCTACTGTAACTGTGATCCCTTTCGACAACAGAAGGTTCCATAACTCCCTGGTCAACAGACAAAGTTCCTGATTCGGAGTACCTCCCTGCTTGACAACATAGGACAGAGCTGTGAGATTGTCCATCTGGAGATGAAGAAACTGTGTAGAGGGAAATATTCCTAGAAAGGTCCTCACAGCCAATAATGCTGCTTTGAGCTCTAGTATGTTCTAGTATGTTGATATGAGTGCCCCTCTCCAGTGGAGACCAAGGCCCCCCTGTTCTCTGACCACGACAGACTGCACCCCAACCCTCCTTTGAGGCGTCCGATGCTATCACCAGATCTGGATATGGAGAGTCCAATCTCTTCCCGTTGCTCAGATGTAGGTTTTCCACCCACCAAGAGAGCTCCTCTTTCATCTCTTCTGATACCTCCACTTTTGTCTCGAAATCGTTGTTGACAAGCCACGCCCTTATTTGGGTCTGCTGAAGAATCCTGAGATGAAGCGGGGCAGGAAGAACCGCTACTGCTGAAGATGACAGTTTCCCTATAATCTTTGCAAGGGTCCTCAGAGAAACCTTCTTTTTCTCTATGATAGATTGACACATGGCAATTATGTTTAATTTCTTCTTTTCTGGCAAGAATAGCATCATCTTTTTTGAGTCTATCACTACCCCCAGAAACTCCATTTGTTCATGTTTATAGTGAAACCTAGACACTGTAGCACGAAAATCAATGAGTCCCTGGCAACCTCTATCTCTTCCTTTGATCGACCCATTATCAAAATATCGTCCAAATAGATCACTAAACGAATGTTCAGTCTCCTGAGTAAGGTCATTGGAGTCTTCAGAAGTTTTGAGAAAATCCTGGGAGCAGGAGCTAGTCCGAAGCACAGGCAAAGAAATTGATACAGCTTCCCTCGCCAATGAAACCTGACATACTTGACATACTGTGAGTGGTCCCTCAGAGGAACAGAGTAATAGGCGTCCTTGAGGTCCACTTTCACCATCAAATCGTTGGTTTGGAGAAGATCCTTTAACAGATCTAAAGACTCCATCTTGAAGTGTTGGTAAGGGATGTACTGATTCAATTTCTTTAAATTTATGACCGGACGATATCCTGAATCTTTCTTCTCTACTACAAATATTGAGCTTACAAATTGGCCTGGTATTGGGGAGACTTCCTGGATTGCACCCTTCTGGATCATCTCCTCTACCTCTTTGTCTACAAGCTTCATCTCGTCCGGTTTCAATGGACAAGCAGGTGGAATTCTGGATTGAAGTGGTTCCTCCATTAAGGGAAACACTTGATCTTCCCTACCGGTTTTATGTGACCCTCTGGCATTATCGGAAACATTCCCCTTAAGGCTAGATGAACCTTCCCCAGCTTGTGAAGTGGGATAAAATTTGGAATGGAAACATCTCTTACCTCCTCTGTTGCCTGAATTCCACCCATTCTGAATGACTGCCCTCTGCCTCTTGCACCTCTGAGGCGAGGGCTCCACCGAAAGGGCCATCTTCCACCCGAAAAATTGCCACCACGACCGTAACCATTATTGTAACCAACCGTATGATGGGACTGTCCACGTGGGTAACCACGCCTACGTCCACGTCCTCGGGTCTGCAGACCAGATTGAGGCTTCTTCAGTGCGGTAAAAGCCGTCCGGGCTTTCGAACGAATCGATGAATTTTTCGAGAGTTCCTCATCAAAAGAAGGCCCAAATAGTTCTGGATTCCCTGGGTTATCCAGTTTAGTCCTTGACCATAGGTTGACTTGTTATGAGGCTGGACAGTACCTCCAGTCTTCGCTGGTAAGAAATATCATTGAAGCATTGAGCAAGTAAAATTATAGTCTGATCAAATAATCTTGCGGGTTCTGCCAAGGTGTCCTCCTGATCATTGTCCAAGAGCGCCTGGCGCTATGACTCAACCATGTCCCAAATGATGCACATAGGACCCAATACCGCATGGACACTATCGTGTATGCCTTTGAGTGTTTTGTCCCTATGAAGCACGTCTAATTTAGAATGTTCTTGTAACAATTCCTTTATATGGGTGTCCAAAATTGGAACATTTTTTATGTTTATTGGCGTGGGTGATTCGTCTAAGATTTTTTTCTTAATCTGACAATTATTGACGTGGCTTGGAGAGATATTTATTTAGATAAACAGCCTGGGCTTCCCTCATCTCCCAGACTCTACCATCTTCGTTCTCGTCAAGTTCATATCTGGCTAATTTTGGGGCTGGTTGCAGATGACCGTCCAAAGGCAAAGCAGATCTCTTCCCAGTCCCAGTAGGAACATTTGTAGAAGCAGCCGTACTAGTAAGGGTGGGAGAGGTCAGAGTTTGTTGGTTTGTAGTAACATTCTCGACATGAACAGCATTCTCTTCAGTACCCCCAGTACTTGTTGATTCAGTAGCAGTAGATTCGTGAGATTTTGTTGCAGTTCTACGAAAAATACGAGAAAACATATTGAAATCCCCCATCAAGTAATGATTGAAAGACAACAAAACTGCCCTCTCTCAGCCACGTAATGGTTGCAAGGGTTTCTTGGTTCCGTTTGTTCCCCAACGCGCTGCGATGGAAGAGCAAACACAATCTATGCAGGTATCCTTCAATCAAGTAATGAAAGAAAGGATTATGCAACACTTTGTAAAATATCCAAGGTGATTAGTGGGATGATAATAGATAAAACCACAACTTACATTTCTTCCGACATCTTGTTTTGATTGCGAGAAAGCGAATTGAGGTCGATGTGGGTTTGAGTTATGACTTTTATTTCTTGCCAGTCATAGCGGATATTCCAGAGATATTCGGAGATTTTATCGTCATAAAATCACGAAGTTTTCTCTCTTTCTGAGTCTGATCTAAAGTTTTTTACAAGAACATAAACTAACATGAGGACATTTTGAAACTATGATTATGTGCTCTTATAAGTAGAGTGAATCAAAGGTGTTATATACATGTGTGTGGCATGTAGCGATGGGGTAGAGTATTCCTTCAATTATCGGATTCAAAAATCGGGATTATATTGGAAAAATTGGGGTAAACCGGAATTTTCACACAGTGATAAAAATTCCTGTATCCGCCCCTGATCTTAAAGCTAAAGAATTAATGTTCTAGTATTCTTATGGTTTATTTTCTTGTTTATGTTTCAATAGGACCCTATGGTTCAGGCAAAAGTGTAATCGTCAACCAAGCCATCCAGAAATTCAGCAAAAAGGAAGACTTTACAGTGTTTTACATCAATTTCGAAGAATACTCTTTACTCAATGTCCTTATGAAGAAAATGTGCCAAACCGACGGTGCCGAGTTCAATTGTGTCGTCGACCTTTCACCGCAGAGTGGCTCAGGCGAAATGTTATCGCTAAATGACTGTTTGAATTACATCTCAACAAAGTACAACTCTGGTAATGATAAAATCTATGCAGTCATTGATGAGTATGATAGTGAAGATATGAGTACTGAAGATGCAGAAGCGTTAAATACTCTTTTCAATTCGACTGTTTCCGATCAACTTCATGTTTTGTTAGCTATTCAAAGCTGCCAAAAACACCGAGTCTTTGAAGAAATTCAGCCCACTAAAGAATATTCTTCTTCTTCCCTTGATGAATTGAATTTTACCAAATTTGAGCTTCAACGTACCATGAGGTTTTCGTCTAAAATTGGAGATGCTATCAAGGAATCCCTTATTATGACTGAGAAGAAACAAGCAGTATACACTTTACCTAGCAATGAAGAAAAGATTGCCATTTCATCTGAAAATCAAGCGGTGGCTTCCTCCAAAGTTCAACCAACCGTGACCTTTGATCCACAAGTAATCCAATCAGTAGAATCTCCAAATCATCCACATCAAGAAGCAATCAAAGCTCCGACATTAAAGCTAGATGCGCTATGCAAATTATCCAATGGACCATCTGATAGTAAATCTAAAATCATCTCAACATTTCATTATCCAACAGATTTTCTGGATGGCTCTGGAGTTGAAGGTGATATCCCATATTTATTGCGTCTTGATGCTGTAAATGATGTAGAAAAGTTTGCATATTTCTTGACAAGTTTTGTTAAGAAGAAGCGAAAGCCAAACAAATGGATGTTCATCTGCAACTCTATTGAGTTACTCCCTCTTGCAAGATGCGCATTGGGTAATTCTGACGTTCGCTTTGTGGAGTATACAGATAATATCAAAGGTAAACATGCACCAAGTACAGAAACAAAAGAAACAATCATCGGAAAATGGCAAAATGATGTCGAAGCGTTATTGGTTGATTGTCGTGGGTGTAGAGGCATGGATTGTGATGAGGTACACGGCGTTTATTTTATAAGAGCATCCAAAATTTGAAGCATGCTGATTTTCTTCATTTTTTGCTGAAAGTTTGTGTGGAGAAATCTAGTTTGATCGGGACTTAATTTGGCGTTGTAGTTGCGTTGCAGGATATTTTTGGACAAAAATCTTTATTGCATATAAGCAAAAAGACGAGATTTTACGAATTGCGAAATAAATAAATTTTTGAACTTAATTTGGCGGACATAACTGCAAAAAAAATATTTTCTTTCCAATAAAATTTATTCCTTTTAAGGTAATAAGGTAATGTTGTTTACACTCAATTTGAATTTCTCTCTTTCTTCACAGGTGTTAGTTCTATGGAATGAGGAAGACATTCACAGTAGACATATGTTTGGCGAAGCCCTATCAAGAGCAAGAACTAAACTCTCCATTGTCACTGTTAAGGGAGGTACATTTTACAGTTTATCTTACTTTTGCGTCAGGCACAGCACAATTGCTTTTTTTTCGTTTTCAAAAACTGTGAATCAGTGTGAATTTCCATGGTTTAATGTTGTTGTTTTTTATTTGATTATATATTATGGACACAAATTTTCAGAAATTGCAGATTCCCATACGGAGCTGCCATGGCTTTTAGAGTGAATAAGTGCTATTGCTATGCGCGAAGTATCAGAATCTGCTCGGAGATTACCCTACCAGGGACTTTAATCCCGAAAGGAAAAGTTGAATTTTCCTCCCGTTACCCGTCCTGCACCTTTTGCACGCTTAACTCCCGCTCTGTTCGAGCAAAAACACGCTGCTCTTATGTTTTTCAGACCCATTTCTCAATTTTCGCAATTAATTCACAGTTGTATTTTCATGTCAGAATTTTTCAAATGACGTCATAACCCAGTTTTTCGCAACTCGTTTTTTTTTAACTCAACACTCAATCATTTTCGTTCATAGATATTTTCATTAGTATGGAAATAATGATTTAGTCTGCAGCTCAAAAAGAGTATATCCTTGTAAAAAAGAAAATTTCAAAATAAATCTGGACTATATTTCAAAATTGGGCTTTGAAAACATAGTAGATAAAAATTTTTGACTTAAAGATTTTCGATGGCTAGATATACTTGCAAGAAAGTGCTCTAATGGTTGACCCCTAAAATGTGTGTTTTTGTTGTTTTTTTAGTCGACAAGAAAGTTATTGCCAAAATTAAAAATACCGCACGCCTTTTTAACACAGACTTAAAGTTTTTCTCAATTTTTTTCATTTCATTAGGCAAATCAGAATCTAATTTAGATGAAGTAATTGAAACGCTTCAAAAGAAAAATATGGTTAACGATAAAACAGCTTTGTGCACGAAGAAGGCAACGGAGATACTGTTTGACATTGCAAAATATGAGAATTCAGATGATGCAAATTTCTATTCTACACGGTATGCCTATTAAATCACCTGAACAATTCAAGAGGATTTGCTACATGCCTTTTTATAAGAATACAGTTTATAAGAATATTCATGATGAAATTTGTTTAAAAAAATTAAGAATAATATGGGATAAAGTTTCCGCGGTGCTAGTAATGCGTATTTCAACTAACAACATGCTTACTTGGTTGTACACAAAATTGTAAAAATATTCTCTCCCAACAGTGTCATTTTTAAAGCATTTTTATCTGTAAATTGCCAATTACAACCCCGGAGGCTCAAAACTTTCACGAAAATGTCATTTTTTTGCTTCGGATATGCATTACATGTTAAAAATTTAGGTTCAATTTTAATCCTAATCTAAGAAATATTTTAGAATGATTTTCCCCAAATAGTTAAGAATATCCACGATGAAATGGAAAAACACCATTCTTATAAAAAAAGTTTAGTAATAAAGGGGACCTACATATATATTTTTTTGGGATGGGGTGGCATTTACTGTAGCCTTTTCCTTCCATTACATCTCTCATACATGTGCATTTATTTCATTAAGGGGGTAGTCATATGAGATTTTGAAAATTGGTGAAAAAATTATCAATTTCGGGATTTAGGGCTTTTTAGAATCCTTTATCCTTCCTGAACATACCCTGAAAATTTCAAGGCCGTAGCATAAATATCTGCCGATATATTGGGTTTCTTATGAGCCCTGATATACAATTTTCTCCTTAGCAACGGGAAATCGCATCCGTTGCTAGGTAGGGCCTCATTTCCGTATGGCTGCTCTAAACATAGCATCATGACATACCAAATGAAAGCTCTTTTTACGCCCTTTTTGGGCGTCTAAGTCAATACCGCCTTTTTTCCCCGGGATTTCTTAATATGACGTAATTAAAGATGGTAACCGAAGAAGTGGTATTTTCAAAAACATTCACATTTTGGAGGCAGTCACAAGTCAGCTGTGTTTTTGACATGGAAACTGAGCTTATGTATTGTTTTGGATTGAATTATGATATTATTGAATGTTTCATTTCATTTCTCACATCTGGGAAAGCTTTGGAAGCCTATATTTTGAGTGAAAGCAACAATTCGATTCTGCGAACTGATGTTTTCGAACAGTAAAACTTGTACATCGAAAAAAACTTTTCAAAGTGATGGACTATAGACTTTGAATAAGGTTTGAAGCAAGGAACCAAACACATTCAATGATGTATCCATTATGATTCTTAAATCCAGTGGAAATCTAGTCTTTGATGAATCATGGCACTCATGGTGCCAGAGGCGATCCTGGAAAATTGAGTAAAACTATGCATGATTGACGTTCAACCTGAAGACACGTTTCCCTAAGATCAACACTGAAATTCAACTGTAAATGATATAAACAGATTTGAGAGAGCACAAGGATGATATATTTTGTTGGCAATATGTTTTTTGATGAGAAAATGCACTTTTATTGACTTAAAGCCATGTTTACGCGTTGTACGCAGAGTTGACGCAAAATACTTGGAGATTCCCGGAGCACGTGAAAGGCCATTTTTTTCAAAAAACTTGGACTATTTTAGTATTTCCAGTACCTTTTCAACATTAAAAGTTATGTATCAATCCATTTTGGTCAACCACAGTAAAAATTTTGTAAAACGGTCAATGTATCGCAGAAAAATTGAGAAAAACCTCTATTTTCAACTTTCTGCGCCGTTTTCTCAAAACACGTTTTAGGGGGTTTTCGCGCGGTTAGTGTAAAACGCAGGTCACAGGTCACAGGTCAACAAAGTGCAGACCGGAAAAAAAGATAATAAGATCATAACATAAAATCAATACATAACTCATTAAATTACAAAAAAGTAATACATGTTATTTAGATTATAAAATGACAATTGAATAGAATAACAACCTAGTGACACTTACTTACAAAAATAATGACAAAATCATAAAATATGATGCCTAACAAGACAAAAGCACGAAAAATATTTATTATACAAAATGTGATGTGGATGGTGTGAATGGATAAAAAATGGCACCAAAACAGAAGCTTGCATGGTCCTAGCCTGGAGATCCATGCTATGATTTCTTATTCTATATACTGATGGCGAAATATATAGCATGGTATGGGCTGACAGTTTGAATTTCCCATATCCTAATAACGGTTGAAAACACAGCCAATCAAATCCTGTTATTGTTTCACTGGTCACACTTTCTTAAAGAAAGCGCAACTTCTGAAATTTGGTTTTTATTTTAGTAAGTGAGGACAGCGCTAAATTCGAATTTCCCACTGTAAATTTTTTGAGTCCAAAATCGGACTCACAGCTCTGACCCGTCAAGTATTCATCAGATTTAAAAAAAATACGCAGACGGGTTCCTGTCTAGCATGGTCCCTAAGAGAGTGGTTTAAGGATGGAACTAATTAATTATTCAGTTATTATTTTAACGTCTTAATGACAATTTTTGACAAAAATATTAACATAATCATAAAATCTGATGCAAGAAAAGACAAACACACGAAAAATATTTATAATACAGAATGTGATGTTGATAGTGTGAATGGAGATAAAACGGCACCAATCATGCTTGTGAGTCCCTAAGCGAGTGGTTTCGAGGCTACAACTCTCTCATTCCAATTGTTTTCCTGTAATGCAATTTTTGACAAAAATATTGACAGAATCACAAAATATCATGTCTTACAAGAGAAAAACAACAAAAATATTTAGCATACCGAATATGATGATGACAATATGGCTGGATATAAAATTACACCAATCAGAAGCTCGTGAGTTCTCTGAGAAGGTAGTTTTAGAGCGATGTGTTTTATTATATGTAACCATCTATAACATTACACATTAAATGGTAATCCCTTTACGTATAATATGCGTTTCTGGTCTGCGTTATACACGGCGCACCATGCGAAAGACGATAAAGCACAGGGTTAAATTTGATGTTTGAAATGGTTTTACATGGATAAATTGCTGAGAATCTGTTTTTGATACTTCTTTGTGTTTCCAACATTTTCCTCTGCAATGCATTGATTAGAGTCAACCGCATCACTGACCTGTGACCTGTGACCTGCGACCTTGACCTATGACGTTACACTAAGTTTTTCGCGCACCTGTCGCCTTTCAGGATTAGAAAACTATTGACTTGAAATTCAGGTAGTTTTTCCATTATGGTAAGTTCAGATGAATGAAGCGTTTTTCAAAAAATCATTTTTGACTTTTAAACGAAAAAGTACAAATTTAGGTTCCAGACCCCTGGCTTGAAATTTTGAAAAATTTTTCCACTCATTCTGGAGACTTTCATAATATTAACCTTCACCAGAAAAAATTTTTTGAATAGCTTTCTTAGCTTTTCCTAAAAAGGTGACACAATATTTTTATAGCCTTTACCCCCTGGACGATATTACCCCCGTCTTTGCTATTTTTAGAATTTTTTTTTTAATTTTTCATATCCTTTATAGTTGTGCTACAATTGTGGAAAGTTTCATTGAAAAATATTTACTACTTCACAAGATATAACAAAAAGTTTAAAAAATGACATTTCAAATTTCTCATATGACTACCCCCTTAAAGTAATTTTCTTTAATTGGGAGCATAATCAAATTATTTATTGAATTTGTCTGATTTTAGTCAAATTGCCATGGGCTTGCTGGAAAAAAAGTTTAAACGAAGTGCCAGTGAATCCAACTTAACGAGGTAAGTTTTAGAACCCAAAAGAACATAAGCTGGTTATGTACATTTTGATATATCATCAGCGGTAAATACAATTTATTGGCATGTTTGGTTTGCTATTTTAGTACTTTAAATTTTGCTTTTTACTTAAGCCTTGGCATATATTTTGCTTTTTGATATTTTTGATTACACCTATCTTTTCTTAGCGGCGCGGTCAGGTTTTAAGGAGACTGGTAATGAAGTTAGATAAAAAAAACTTCTTTTTGAAAATTGAAAACAGAAGCGTAAGAGCACCATTGTGATAATTTAAGATACCCTTGCATTGAATCAGGATATTTAAATCTCTAGTTGAGCCCATTTTTCTCTATGGATCCAAGACTCTGCAAATCAACAACGGTCTCCCCAGAATTTCTAACGTTTTGGTTAAGAGAAAGCTAGCTTTTGCAGGGTGTTGTTTCCGTTCAAAAGTAAAGTAACCTCAGTTCTTTTGCTTTAGTGTCCTATTGGTCCAAAGCATTCGAGGAAACAAACGTTTCTCGACATACAATCTAAAGCGGGAAACAGGCCTGGAAACGCTACAGCTCGGAATAGCAATGCCTGATCAGGAACTGTGGAGGGAGGGTTATTGTTTGTATTAGGCCTACTTCAATTTAGTTAAACTATTCGAATGCTATAAATAGTTTTCACTCTACCTCAGGGACTTGAGAAAATATATCGTATATAGAAAATATAGCTTTGGCTGGAATTTATTTGGTTTGTTTTAGAGACAGCCAAGAAATACCGTCCGCCGAGAAAAAAATATTCCTTTATTTAGTTGTAAATTCGTTACCAGTTTTCTCAAAAAACCGACAGCACTGCTAAGGGTTGATAGGTGTGTGTGTTAAATATAGTTATAAATTCACGTAGAAAGTGCTTTTAAAAATATAAAAGCACTACTGTAAAAAATTTCTTAAGGAGGCACGCTCAAGATGGCTTTAACAAAAAACATATCAAACTCTGTCGATGTGAGATGTGACTTACTCAAAAAACCTCCAACTTTGCCTTTAGATCGAGTAATGCAGATCGCATTGACAGAATGCACGAGAAGAAAACAACTTTAGAAGCTGGAGTAGCAGCAGCTAGGCTCAAGGTAAAAGTCTGATAGGCTAGAAAGAATAGAATATTCAACCTTTCCTAAGCAAGTAAAATTGAAATTCTTTTTTTTCGCACTGCTCATTTTTTGAATTCTCGTGACAAATTTTACTTTCAATATCTAGCGTTTGTATGGCTTCATTTCCCATTCAAGATATTCATCTTTAGCCCTTTTAGCTTCAAACTAAACGAGTAAAGCATGTTACGTTGAGAATGCCGGGAAAAAGTTGTAGTGTTTAATCCCAAAAACGCGGGTTGAAAAGTAAATTTTGAAAACGATTGAAGTATTACCAGTACTATTTGCAAAGTTTCTTTGTAGTTCTAAATCGTGCTGACGTTTCGGGCGTTCGCGAAGGACAATTTTTTCACAGGCTGATGACTTATCATAAACGTTAAGATGTTTATATACTTCAACCATATTGTCAATTTTACGTCTGATTTTCAGTGTCGGAAGGTTAATCTTACGGAGACGGAATTCGTAAGATTTTTTCTTGTACCTGCTAACCAGTCTCGTGGCCCATCGCTGAACACTCTCGATGGCATCGATGTGTTTGATGAGTCGTGTAGACCAAACGGCTTGAGCGTACTCAAGATGAGGTCGTACGAACGCTATGGTCGTACGAAAGAAAGTCAAAACTTCTGCTGATCAGACCAACGCTTGAGTTAGCTTTCTTGGTTTTATCAAAGATGTGTTCTTCAAAATTTAGTTCCCTAACGATAATAACTCCGAGATCTTTTTCTTGATCCACGTGCTTCAGGATTAACCCGTCTATGTTGTATGGATAGACATGTTTGATGTTCCAAAATTTTTCTCGTGTTAGCACGTGGTATTTATCTGGGTGGAATTTGAGTAGCCAGTCCTTTGACCATCTTTCCATTGCATCGATATCATGTTGCAAGCGAATGGCATCTTCAGCACTATTTATCTCCTCAACAAACTTAGTGTCGTCTGCAAAGAGGTACATACCAGAGCTTGTAACCTCAGGTAGATCGTTGATATATAACAGCAAAAAGTAATGGACCAAGAACACTTCCCTGTGGAACACCGCTGAGTCTTTACCTCCTTTAGAGTTTCCATTACCTTGACATTTGATATCGATCCGAAGAAAGATGATCCAGTCTACGTATCTTTGATACGTATGCGTTGGTTTCTTAGAATCTGGGTGTAGACTGTATGAAAAGCCTTGGCAAGTCGAATAGATAAATCTCCACTTACTTTCTGATATTGAGTCGCACATTTATCAAGTAATCATAATTGTGTGATGTTGATCTTTCCCAGCTCCTGTGCTTTGTCAGAAAGTAACTTTTTGTCTACTAGGAACTTCATTATTTGATCTTTAACAATTCTTTACATCAATCTACAATCAATAGATGTCAAGCTAACTGGCCTGTAATTTTCTGCCAAGTTCTTTTTTCCTTTCTTATAGATCGGGGATACGTGCGCGATTTTTCAATCATCCGGTAGTGTACTTTCTGGGAAGGATTTGAAAATAACAATGCATAGGGGGACAGCAATATAGAAAACTAACGCCTTCAACATAGCAGAATGAATCTCATCTGGTTCCAGTGACTTGTTGGGTTCACGCCTTTCAGTTCTTTTCGGACCATTTCAATGGTGAGATCGAAAGTTACACATGAGTCTGTACGTGATGCAAATTCTGGTAGTGGTCCAGTAGGCTCTTGTGTAAAAACACTACAAAATTGATTCTGTAGTACGTCTGCTTTATCTTCATCCTTATAACAGAGTGATGAGTTATCCTTCGGGTCAAGAAGGAGAGGAGAAATTTCTGGTTTTGTTTTCATGGAGCTTCGAATATGTTTCTAGAATTTCTTGGGACTTTTCTTCGCTTGATCATAGATTTGTTCTTCTAGCCTCCTTCTTGTATGTGCTATTTTTCTACTTACAAGGTTTCTTGTTATCACGTATTCAGCTCTACTTCTCTGTTCTGTTGATCTGCCAATCGACCTTATCCATTTGCGGTGGAGACGACGCTTTTCTTTGATGGTTTTTCGAAGTTCTGTAGAAATCGCAAATTTCCTCTTTCTTTTATAAGATTTTTCTTCTTTTGTGCATGGTACGTATTGGTTCCTAAGGTCAAGAAGTTTATCTCGTACCATATTCCAGCACTCATTAGTGTCTTCTGCCCTGCTAATGAAATCAGTAACTCATTCAGAATTTTCAAGATCTCCTTTCATCGCTTCGTAGTCTGCTTTATTGTAATTGTATTTCGCACCTACAGGCTCGGTTTCAAAATAACATTCAAATGTGAATGAGAGAACACTATGATCGCTTTTGTCAAGGGGGCTAGATCATTGGTACCTAAATATTTTCAAAACTATGTACGTTAAAATCAAAATACACCTCAAAACCTTCAAACATCGACCCCTTTCTCACATCTTACTGAAACTTTGAAATTGCAATTCAGGTGCTGAACCGTGGTTCGATTGATCAAATACGTGCTAGAAATCTATTCCCAAAACAATATGCTACTAACTTTCTTGAGTTAACGATACTTCGCTTTGCGAAAACGGAACGCTCGTTCCGAAGCCCCTTTCATGTTGATAAAATAGAACTTTGAAGTCTAACCATGAAGAAGAAAATACTACCATAAGTATAGGTACCTAAAAAGTATAGGTTTTATGACCTTGAATTCAATTGTGTAATCTCTAGGTCCAAAAAACTTGATTTTTTGAAGGGTTTTTTGATAAAGTTTTGAATAACTTCGAATTTTACGACAATTTGCGATAATTGAAATTCTTAAAATAATTTTATGATCGTATATTCAGAAGAGGTTGTAAAAAAGTGAATTATACAATATTAAATTAAGTTTGGTGACTAAGAGGTTTTAAGGGCGTTGTGTGGCTTTGAGGGGTATCCACTGGTATCTCGTTAATATACCGTTAACCAGGTTTTATGTTATAAACATTTGAGGTTTAACCTTAAAGATAATAATAAAGCTTTTGGAAAATTGGTTGCAAAACGATTACTTTACGCATAGTATAAGAAAGCCGCGGCTGGAATGATAACATCTGAACTTCTGTTGTTCTATCTCTGTCGTATTTGATGACTATTTTTTTTTATCAAGAGATCAGTAATGTAGCATCTTTAATGGTAAATTGTATTGGTTTGTCGTTAATACTTACTTCTCAGTATGTTTTAGAGACTTGCATTATAAAATCATTGTAAAGGAAAGTGTTGTGCGCAGATATGTAATTTTTGCGCAGATATGTAATTTCTGCGCATATATGTAATTATTTTGCGCAGATATGTAATTTTTGCGCAAATATGTAATTATTTTGCGCGCCTATTATTTTCGAGCTGCGCAGATAATGTAAAACTGCGCGAATTAAACCTTTAAATCAATGGTACCCCTTGATAGATTTTACCATTACTTTTACCTTTTTTAAGACTTAGGTATTTTAGCTAATATCTATCAAATACAAGGAGTAATATCTTCTAAGCATCAACTTTATAAGAAAAATATCCATAACTTTTGAATGGAATAGAATAGGGCCTTAAATGAGAATAATTATTTTTTTTCTTTTAAAGCATCATGATCCTATAACTATCAACCAGTAAGTTTTTAACTTTCGATGATTGGTTCTTTCAAAGCAAACATGGAATAGCGCCTAAAATGGATATGACTATTTTTCTTGTAAGCATCATCTTTATAAGAATCAAAGCAATAACTCTTGATAGACGGCCATATACCTTTCGGAAATTAGTTTTTACAAAGTAAACAAGGAACGGCACATAATATAAGCATATTTATTTTTCTTATAAGCATGTACTTTATAAGAATCAAATCAATAACTCTTGATAGACTGTGATATACCCTTCGGTTGTTAGTTTTTACAAAGTAAATAAGGGATGGCGCATAATATGTGCATATTTATTTTTCTTATAAGCAACTACTTTATAAGAATCAAAGCAATAACTCTTGATAGACGGCCATATACCTTTCGGTAATTAGTTCTTACAAAGTAAACAAGGAACGGCACATAATGACCATATTTTTTTCTATAAGCATTACTTTATAAGAATCAATCAATAACTCTGATAGACTGTGATACCCTTCGTTTTGTTAGTTTTTAAAAAGTAAATAAGGGATGGGCGCATATATGTGTATAATTTATTTTTCTTATAAGCAATACTTATAAGAATCAAGCATAACTCTTGATAGACGGTCATTACCCTTCGGTAATGATTCTTACAAAGTAAAAAGGACGGCGCATAGATAAGCATATTTATTTTTTCTTATAAGCAACTACTTAAAAGAATCAAAGCAATAACTCTTGATAGACGGTCATTTACCTTCGTAATTAGTTTACAAAGTAACAGGAAAGGCTATAATATTATGAGCATAGTACTTCTTCCCATAAGCACTACTTTATGAGAATCAATAACTCTTGGTAAGAATGGTATATACCCTCAAATAAACACCCCTCCGAAAGTCTTAAAATTAAAAAGACGCCAGGGCGTTTATTTGAAAAAAACGGTAGTTATTACAAAGTGAACAAGGGAGAACATGTTAAGAATATCTTTAGGCGAAACCTAAAAAAAAAAGAGGTATCAAATTCTTTTAAAAGATGCGCCCTCTAGCATGTAAGCAAAGATTCAGTACAACCTATAAAAAAAGTACAACATAATGAGATCTTCGATAAAACCTCGACTCGGATCTCGCATCTAGGTAAACTTTATTGATTTTGTAAGATATGGATTGCATTTCTTACATTACGTGAAATAAAGTAAAATTTTATTGGTTGTCTCTACCAAAACATGGACTAATTTATGATAAAAAACTTCCTTTTCCTTTTCATGGTTCTACGAGCAAAGTCATTATATTTGATTGAATTATCCGATGAAATAGAGTGGGGTTATTGAAGGTGTGATTCGAACTTAAATTCTGAAGAATGTTATATATTTCAGGAATATTTTGACACTGATTGTTAAAGATATTTAAAAAAATTAGATGCCTTTTTTATTTTCCCCCTATAAATTAAACCAAGGCAAAATATTCAACTTCAAGCCATCTAAAAGGAGAGAAATTTTTTTTTTTTTCTATGTGGAATCAGCATTCTGCAACGGCTCTATCGAAAGAAATAGAGAAATTTCCTAAATCTAACATTAGTTTATAAGAATTTTCTAAGTTTCAGAGATTTGATTTATCAAACAATAGCTAACAAATATTGTTTAAAAGTTATGAATTGTGTTCTTATAAAATGTTGCTTATAAGAAAAATAAATGTTTCTCTTTTAGTCACAATCCTATTTATGCTTTGAAAGACCGATCACCGAAAGCTTATAATCATTGGTTTGTTATGAATTGTGTTCTTATCAAGTTGATGCTTATAAGAAAAATTAATGTTTCTTTTTTAGGCACAATCATATGTTTGCTTTGAAAGAACCAATCGCCGAAAGCTAATATCTATTGTTTGGAGAATTATGAATTGTGTTCTTATCAAGTTGATGCTTATAAGAAAAACAAAAATTTCCTGATTAAGCACAGTCCCCTCGTTGCTTATACAACCAATCGCCGAAAGCTAATGATTATTGGTTTAAGAGTTATGAATTGTGTTCTTATAAAGTTGATGCTTATAAGAAAAATACATTTTTCTAGCTTAAGCACAATCCTATATTTGCTTTGAAAGAACCAATCGCCAAAAGCTAATATCTATTGGTTTAAGAGTTATGAATTGTGTTCTTATAAAGTTGATGCTTATAAGAAAATACATTTTTCTGCTTAGCACAATCCTATATATTTGCTTTGAAGAACCAATCGCCAAAAGCTAATATCTATTGGTTTAAGAGTTATGAATTGTGTTCTTATAAAGTTGATGCTTATAAGAAAAATAAATTTTTCTAGCTTAAACACAATCCTATATATGCTTTGAAAGAACCAAACGCCAAAAGCTAATAATCATTGGTTTAAGAGTTATGAGTTGTGTTCTTATAAATTTGATGCTTATAAGAAAAATACATTTTTCTAGCTTAAGCACAATCCTATATTTGCTTTGAAAGAACCAAACGCCAAAAGCTAATATCTATTGGTTTAAGAGTTATGAATTGTGTTCTTATAAAGTTGATGCTTATAAGAAAAATACATTTTTCTAGCTTAAGCACAATCCTATATTTGCTTTGAAAGAACCAAACGCCAAAAGCTAATATCTATTGGTTTAAGAGTTATGAATTGTGTTCTTATAAAGTTGATGCTTATAAGAAAAATACATTTTTCTAGCTTAAGCACAATCCTATATTTGCTTTGAAAGAACCAAACGCCAAAAGCTAATAATCATTGGTTTAAGAGTTATGAGTTGTGTTCTTATAAATTTGATGCTTATAAGAAAAATACATTTTTCTAGCTTAAGCACATTCCTATATTTGCTTTGAAAGAACCAAACGCCAAAAGCTAATATCTATTGGTTTATGTAAGAGTTATGAATCGTGTTCTTATAAAGTTGATGCTTATAAGTCATTTAGCACTGTCCCCTAGTTGCTTTGATAGAACCAATCGCCGAAAGCCAGTATCACTTTGATAAAAAGATATTGACTTGTTTCTTATAAAGATGATGCTTATAAGAAAAACAACAATCGCCAAATGTCTGTCATAGTCCAAGAACAATGCGATTAAATACTTTGAAAAATTAATGTTAAAATCGAGTCAGTTTTTCAAAAAAAAACCAAAAGGTCGTGTTTTACATATCTGCGCAGAAATTTAATTACATATCTGCGCAGCTCAAAATTACATAGTTGCGCAAAATAATTACATATTTGCGCAGAAATTACATATCTGCGCAAAATAATTACATATATGCGCAGAAATTACATATCTGCGCAAAAATTACATATCTGCGCATAACAGAAAGATCAACAATAAGAAATTTAAACAAGCACAAAATGGCTGGGCTGAAAGAACTCAAAAATAAACAAAGTGCCTCGTGTAGCCTTAGCGCAGAGAAGGGCTGTGTTTGGAACTCAAGAGTTTGATTGATATTGATGATTTATTGACAAGAGTTCAAACTGAAAAATAGAAAAGTGACAAAACTAAGTTTTTGAAATAAAATTGAGAATCTAGGCTAGACCTATTGACATGCGAAAAATTGATTGAAAATATGAAAGTAGATGCTATGCTTTATGAATAATGAACTTAGAAAAACTAAACTTAAATAAATCTGAGTTGAAAATAAAACGTCCTAAGACCTGGATGAAAGGCACACAAAGACCAAAAGAAAAAAGGCAAAAACAGAAACAAGAAACAAAAAACCTACCAGCTGGCCAAAAGTGAATGCTGGAAAGATGCTGTCAATACAAAAACATCGCCGAATGAAAACAAGATTGAACTCGATAGAATATCAAAACATGGCTTAAATCTTGATGAAAAATTGATGTCAACTCCACTCATACATACTCTTAACTGATGTGTAAAAAAGAAAACGCAGGTCTTTTTTATCAAACAAAAATTAATAACTAGTTAAATTGATATTACTATAAAAATGTCATTTGAGAATTCGTACATAATTACTTAAAATTAGAGACAAAAGATAATGATAAATAATAATTAATACGGGAAACAAAAACTGAAAAGAGAATGCACAAGAGACACTGAACAAAAGAAACGGATGACGCACAAGGGAGACAAGACACTGCAGAACAAAGGAAAACGCTGGAAAAACAAAGACGCTGACGAACAAAATGACACTGAAAGAGAAATACTTGAAAATTGAAATAAAATATTTGTGTTTATTATTTGAAAATTTTTTTGACTAAAAGTTGTTAACTTTACACTCCCCCAATAAACAAATTGATTTATTTGAGCCAAATGAAGACTGAAGCCTTTCCAATATTCAAATCACGTATACACCAGGAGTTTAATTTGAGCTTTTACATTGAGGTAAAACTTTTCGAGACTTGGCTTTATACCAATAACATACCTTGGCTTGAAAGCCTGGCGGGGAGGAGCGGTGATAGAAAAGTGACAAAACTAAGTTTTTGAAATAAAATTGAGAATCTAGGCTAGACCTATTGACATGCGAAAAATTGATTGAAAATATGAAAGTAGATGCTATGCTTTATGAATAATGAACTTAGAAAAACTAAACTTAAATAAATCTGAGTTGAAAATAAACGTCCTAAGACCCGGATGAAAGGCACACAAAGACCAAAAGGCAAAAAGAGAAAACAAGAAACAAAAAACCTACCAGCTGGCCAAAAGCGAATGCTGGAAAGATGCTGTTAATACAAAAACATGGCCGAATGAAAACAAGATTGAACTCGATAGAATATCAAAACATGACTTGAATCTTGATGAAAAAATTGCAGGCCAGTCTCACAAGAAAATCTACAAAATAAGTAGATGTATAAATTTTGTAGAATTACGGCACTCTTTAATATTGACATATAATGTCGAATATAGAATTCAACTGATTTTGTAGATATTCTAGTACGATTTCACTTTAAGCGCGCTCGAGACTCGAGCTCCAAACCCCTGACCTAAGAACTTTTGTAGTGACGAGTAAACAGTCTAACTGACGAGTTAGGCTAACTGTCTAGATCGCTATTTATCCGGTATTACGTGACTCCCCCACATTGTATTCTTCGCCCTTACTTGTCAGCGCTAAATTACTCATTGTGGTGTATACAATATAGACTCTGTTGTGTAGCAATCTACTAATTTGCCGTAATTCTACAGATGTCTGTATAAATATGAATCTACATATTTTTTAGAATTATAATTCTACCCGTAAATCTACAGACATCTGTATAAATTTTAAATTTACACCATCTACGTATTCTACCAATCCCCGAGAACGAGGGCTGGGTTACCAGACCTCCCGCTGCAAAATTCTTGACGCGGTCTCGCAAAATTCCGTAATGTAAACCTTCCAGATGTTGAAAATTTTCCCAATCTTCAGAGCTTTAGCGTGTCGAATGAAAATTTCACCATCTGGGTGCCAGATAACCCTACCCTTAACCGCCGCCCACCTCACCCATCCTTTCCATAAGAGGAAACTCTAAGCTATCCAACGAGCAATGAACGAGCTTCTAAGTCCTTCTATATACGGAGATATGAGTTGAACTATCGATTTTCTTAAAAAACTTAGAAAAAAGGACCCTGGCACTTAAAGGACTAAAAGACATTTTTGAACTCTTATTTAAGGGTAGTACGGATGATTTTTGGTTCAACCAAAGAAGTGGAGGACGATCTTTTGCACCAAGAGATCAAGAGATAACAGTAAGTACTCTGCAAAGTCTCGTCCAATGTCTTTTCTTGCACGCCCATTTTTGCATATCGGATTAAACTTTGTCCAACTGTTTAATATT
Organism: Clytia hemisphaerica; assembly: GCF_902728285.1. Classification (NCBI taxonomy): domain Eukaryota; kingdom Metazoa; phylum Cnidaria; class Hydrozoa; order Leptothecata; family Clytiidae; genus Clytia; species Clytia hemisphaerica. Next base: position 1,003,069 of record NW_027104114.1, on the reverse strand, counting down.
GACCTGAGGGTATAATTCATTTTCCACTGTTTTACTATACTCTAAAAAGTCTAATTCAAATGTCGTTTTTGATGATGCCGGTATGGTATGCCCTTTTAAGTGGATTAATTTTGGCAGGAATTATATTTGGTGAATTAAATTTGGCGATTTTAATTTGGCGAATTTAATTCGGCATTTGCCAAATTAAACCCTTCAATTGAAATTTAAAAGATATACGGTTTCAAAGTACGTATGTCGAAAAAGGAAGCTCAAAAGGAAACTTCTTCATTTTCATCTTCATTCTACATTCTATATAAAAAGAAAATCGTCATCGCGATTGCAAAAGTAGAAAATAAAAAAACTTTGGTAATTTTGGTATTTTGTAGGAACAACTAAAAGAACAACTGGGAAAACGCTCCAGAAAGTTTTTAACGGTGAGTTCAACATTTTGTAAACTTGTAAGACTGTGAATATAGCGAGCACCTCACCAAAAACCGGGATTTTTCATTTTGTTAATTGCAGGTGACGTCTAGTATAGACTAGTGAATGTGCAGTACAATTTTTTATAAGAACAACGAGGCTCAAAATCGTCAAAAAATAAGAACAATTTTAAGAACTATGCTGAGTCTGAAATTACTCAATTTCAAGCAATTTAGGGGTTAAAGTAGTAAAAATTTGGTATAACGCCTAAAATACCTATTTGATGCTCAAAGTGCTAAAAAATGAGAACAGCCGAGCCTCATAAAAATCTTACTGGTTCTTATAAAAGAAATGTATGGTGCATTAATTCCTGGATGTTATTTATTCTGAACTGGCATTGGTATTCTTTACAAGCCTTACTCGACACTTCTCTCGGGTGCTCCTCTATCGTACTTGTCCAATGTTAAAGTTCGTTCGTTCGTTCGTTCGTTCGTTCGTTCGTTCGTTCGTTCGTTCGTTCGTTCGTTTCGTTCGTTCGTTCGTTTCGTTCGTTCGTTCGTTCGTTCGTTCGTTCGTTCGTTCGTTCGTTCGTTCGTTCGTTCGTTCGTTCGTTCGTTCGTTCCGTCTCAATAATATAATTTGCAGCGGAGACAAAAAAGGCTGCAACTTTTGATAGAATTCGAGTTAGATAGCGGTTTTGTGCTTGTTAAAAAGATAATCTGGAGTGAAATATTATCAAAAAAGGAAAAAGATTTTAAAAATGGTTCTTAATTTGTATGAATGGTAATAGGGCTAGAGATGAATAATATAATACTATCCGAGGCCTTCGTGACATGGAAGATCTATCTCCCTTTTTTCAGCTTTCAGCTCTTTTTACTGAATAAATATTCTCTTGGACGTGTCAGACAAATATGTGAAATAAATCATTATATGGGAAGCTTCAGAGAGTAGTTTCTATTACGGAGTATGAAGGGGATAAAGGTAACACAGAGCTAAATCGGTGTGGCCAGATATTCTTTTAACTGTTTTATGAATTGTAAATAGGGGTAGAAATGAAGTGGGACAAGCAATTTTAACTAAGGGACGATTCTTTATCAATTTATTACTGTTAAAACCTTTTTAAGCGTACATATTAAATTTTTCTCAATTTTTCAGGTTAGGATACCTGAAAAAGAAAGCAAAGCTCAAAGCTTAGTTGGCACCTTGTTCAACCGCTACAAGTCCCAGGTAGGGTCACAAAAACACCAAAATAGAAAAATCAGTCCCTCATAGGGTGCTTTTCTTGGAAGATTTGGAGAAAAAGTAGAAAATTTGAGGAAAATGCTGGAATTTCAGTCCCATTTAGGGTCAATTTTTTGCAAATTTCGGCAACATTTTTGAAAAAAACGAGTCCCATGTAGGGTCCATTTTTCGAACCTCAGCAGAGCACCCCCGTCAGTCGGCAAGGGTAGTACCCCCCGAACATTTCATTTTAATTAGCTTTCAAAAAAGAAAGATAAAATATTTTGGAGTTATTTTTTGAAATTATCTAGCGAAAGTCTGTCCAGATATAATTGGCAGTGGAAACAAGAATGCCTGTAACTTTTGATAGTCAAATGTAATTATGGAAATTTTTTTCGCTTGTTTTAGAAAATCAAAAGTGCTATATTTCAATGTATTTTTGGTTGAAAAATTCGCGATTTTTAGCGGTTAAATTTGCGATTGCAAAAATTGAGCTTTTTTTCTACTTATGCTATAACGTTCATTTTTACACCAGTGGTAGTTCAACCTTAGGTTAAGAAGTTTATTAAATTTCAAGGCAAACTGAAAAGTCCTTCGGAAGATATGGGACCCGGAATACCCCTTGGTAGCACTTTTCTGTGAAATATCAAATCTCCAACTTATTACTAAAAACGGGGGTAGTGATATGATTGATAAAACAGTTTTTTGATCATAACACATTTTACGATCTCTTTAATGACCTCATAGCCAAACTGTGTGTAGTGTTTTGGGAATTAGCAAAGTTCTTTAATGACTTGAAAATAAAAAAGCCAATATAAGTTCATGCTTATCTTTTCAATAAAAACAATTATAATGTGTCTTCGTTTCGAAATAATCAATGATACCAATAATACCAATGCACCAACACTTAACATTTTCCAACTTTTAATTGCACTGTTAAAAAAGATAACATAACCCCCGTTTTTAGTAATAAGTTGGAGATTTGATATTTCACAGAAAAGTGCTACCAAGGGGTATTTCGGGTCCCATATCTTCCGAAGGACTTTTCAGTTTACCTTGAAATTTTGCAAACTTCTTAACCTAAGGTTGAACTACCACTGGTGTAAAAATGAACGTTATAGCATAAGTAGAAAAAAAGCTCAATTTTTGCAATCGCAAATTTAACCGCTAAAAATCGCGAATTTTTCAACAAAAAATACATTGAAATATAGCGCTCTTGATTCTCTAAAACAAGCAAAAAAAATTTCCATAATTATATTTGACTGTCAAAAGTTACAGGCATTCTTGTTTCCACTGCCAATTATATCTGGACAGACTTTAGTTGTATTTGGACTGAATTATTGTATTTGTTAAAGAACATGAAACTTTTAAGACAATAACTTAATGAATCACATTTTTTCAGCCTGTTAAACCATATCAACAACAACAATATGGATGGATCAGTGGTGGTTTATTTCCAGAACAATCAGGAATTTTAGTCAGGGATGGTGCAGAATCACCGAACCCAAGTCCAACCGAAAGTGCTTCAATACCAAGAGACTTAGGAGCTCAATCATGAGATTATTATAGTAGACAGGATTCACCGCCACAACAGTCACCTTCAAGACCACCAAAGTCTTTTTCACCAACTGAAAAAATGGAACTTTGTGAGTATTGTTTTCGAGAATTCCCCAAGGGAGCAGTTTTATTTGACCATATGATGAAATGTGACAAAAGATATCAGAGGGACAACAGATGATTTTGTAATCATTCAATTCAATACACGTTTTTTCTTTTATTAGAACCCAGTTTATAAGAACATTGAGGCTGAAATTCGTCGAAAAATTAAGAACATCGTAAGAACATGCCCAGCCTCAGTTTGGAAAAAATGACAAGAAACTACAATTTTTTCCTCTTTTCAAGCAGTTTTAAACAAACTTAAGAATGGATTTTCTAAATCGAGAGTCAAATATTGTCCAAATTTTACCAATTTTAAGTGCTCTTTATTTTGCATGATATTGTCGATTTAGAGTAGTCTGAAAATTTAAGAACGCATCTAAGAACATTTCAGGCTGAAAATTGCTAAAAAAATAAGCACATCCAGGCTCAGCCAAATTTTAGGTGTTCTAATAAAAAAAAAACGTGTATATTTTTTTATGAATGTTTCTTATAAATATAAAATTTCGCATAATTTATGGAAAAAGCTGACCTTGCAAAAAAAGATAAACAAATGAAAATGAAAACGCAGGTTCATTTCTAAACAAGATGGCCGCTGGAAAAGAGCCTTTATAAATGTGGCTGATGTTTTGATATAGCTTAAAGTAGTTTTGAAAGTTTTTTGAGTTTGTAAAAGAGGTTTTATATTAAGTTACTTATGTGTGTCTGCCTCTGTTTACAAAGTTTTGATAGTCTGTAAACAAGGGTTCACTCACAGACTGTGTCATTCAAAACTGTATCAGACTTTTTTAGTTGCACCAGACTCTAAATTTTAGAAACTTTGTATGTTGAGGTAAGAGTGTTTTTTTCTGAAATTTTGAGTCTGGATACCCAGGCTATACCAAACCTAGTTATTCCAAGAGATTACAAGAAATTTTTGTTAAGGGACATGTTTTGGTACAATAGCATGATTTTTCTTTTATAGACAAGTTATGTTCTGCACGTGATGAGCCTCACCTATAGGTCCATTATGTCAAAATTGGTTCTGTGGACTAAGAGAGAATGTTTGTTAAGGGACCCCCCTCTTACATTTAAATGCAACTTAAAAAATATTACTCCTGTGATATTAAGATATTGTATATGCAAAAGAAAAGTTTACTTTTAAATTCCATAGGATTCAAACATTGATGCAAACATTGACGCATTTACGTAAACCGCTGGGGGGGCCTACTAATACCTATTAAATGCAGATATATACCTTTTCTTTTAGCTTTTATATTGTACTACATTTGGATTTAATTAGAACCTTTTTTCTTTCTTTTTTTATTATAATAAATTAATTAAAATCAGTGTACTAGTACTTTTTTATTTTGTGATGAAATATATATCTTTTAATATTTTAATAAATAGATTGAAATATCTGTTTAATATTACATTGTTTACCCTTACAGTGCAGTTCAATATGGGTGAATCTGTGAATAATCTCTTGATTTACCCAACCCTTATAGTGCACTGTATTTCTCAGCTGTAAATCTGTGTTAAAAAAGAAGCTTGGGAAATTTTCTGTTTTAAAGAAAAACTGAGAAAAATATTTTTGTCAGCTGTAATTATCAGACAATAGAAACTTTTTCAAACAAACGAGAAGTAAAAACCTTTCTTTTTATCAATTACCTTATGGGGGAATAAAATGTTGGAGTTTTATTTAGTCAGGGTTTTTTTTTGTCGAGGAAAAATAAAACTTTCATCACCTAGAGGCATTTTCGTAGGACTAGCAAACTAGTCTATTAATTAACACAGGAAAGAAATTTCGACTTCCAAGGTTGGAAATTTGAAGATTTCTTAGTTGGAAAATAGATAAAATCCAATGGAAAATCCAACCTGGAAACTTGGGACACTCTCTAAGGATGGAAATTTTGCATTTTCCATGGCTTGGAATTTTCAAAAATTCATGTTGAAAAAAGCCACAATCCAAAGTAAACAAACTTGGTATTTTCAAAAATCCAGGTTGAATAAAGCCAAAATCCAAGCTAAAAAAGGTTGGAATTCAAAAATCCAGGTTGAAAAAAGCCAAAATCCAAAAAGTGATGACAGAGATGTGGAAAAAGAGATCTTAAACAAGGTTTTTGTTTTTGTGAACAGTCACTCGCTTAGCCTATGCTCGATATGGCTCCCGGTCAATCTCTCGTTATTGTTCGCACAGATTAAGTGGTTGATCTTAGATCACTCACACAGCTCAGCAGGGCACCATTTGAAACTATGACACAAGTACCCTATGTGCTTTACTGTGCGAGCTCCCTGCGATTGACCGAGGCCGCTCCGAAGGGACGCCTCACCTGACGGAAACTTACAGCTTGACTGCTCACATTATAGCCTAATATCTAGGTTAGCTATTCACTCAGGCAAGTTACGGCCTGTGCAAAAATTAACGAATTAAATAATGCGTGACGGCCAGTTGTTCCACCCCTTTTTCGGGAAAAATTTTTGGTTTTTCTCACTCGTCATATTAATGGCTTTTCAAAAAGTCCTGGGCCAAAAATTGTGTTTCAGCCATTTTGGTAAAATTAAGGAAAAACACTTTTTGCTGACGTCAGCAAAAATTTGAAATACTAATATCTCCTGGAATATTTATTGAAATGAGCTCAAATTTTGTACGAAGGTAGGGTGGATAAATTTCTTTCATTTCTAAAAAAAATGTTTCAAAAAATTGATGACGTCAGCAAAAATCAGCAATTTTCGTTTTTCCTAACAAAATGCTGACGTCATCAATTTTTTGGAAAATTTTTTTTTGGAAATAAAAGATATTTATAAACTCTACCTTCATACTAAATTTCAGTTCATTTGGATAAATATTCCAGGAGGCCGTAACTTGCCTGAGCATCACGACAGTTCTGCCCGAAAAATCGCTTGTGGTTTTCTCAAAGGACATGCGCAGAAAATGGTACAAAAACGTAATTTCCACATGGGTATTTACCGTTTTCCAAACTGTTTAGAGAAACACACATTTCTACATTGTTTTTTTTTTCACTTGATTTTTCAAAGACATTGGTTTTTACGTTTTCCAAATCAGCTTAAAGGCAATCGCTCAAATTTCCAACCTTCAATTATGAAACCAAAATTTCCAACCCAAAAATATTGAATTATTCCAACCTTGGAAATCGAAATTTTGTTCCTGTGTAATCATGTCAGAGGGCGGGAACATAAAGGCGGCGGGCGTTTGCTAAAGTAGGAGCTGCGTAGGAGAACGAGCAAAAGTTAGTGAGAGGCTGCTGGTTACAGCCTTGCCGCCGACAAAATTTCTTCCTATGCTTACCTAACTCCTACGCTCACTATCCCCGCGTGATACCGTTCCGGCCCGACTGGCGTGCCAGTCTAACATTTTCGGCACTTTTCCCCGACCAAAATTTCAAATTGAGACCCAGAATCTTCGAGTTAGAAAACTTCGGGTTAGCTTAATTATGACGTCACAAAAGTGCAAATTCTGACGTCACTCAACTCTAAGTCTAACTCGATTTTAAGTTTTCAAAAAAGGATTTTCGAGTTAGCTAACTCGAATTTTTTTTTCCACAAAACCTCTTATCGAGTTAGCCAACTCGGATTTTTTTTGCAGAAAAAAAAGTTTCGAGTTAAGTATTACCCGAATTTGCTTACTCTAAGTCAGGTAAGAACTCAACAAGAGCCACTCGGAACACTTTTTTATTATATTAGTTTACACTGATGGACCGTGATACAATCGTTCTGGGAAATATTGCCACAAGTTTCCTTTAATCGTTTGTTATTAGCCTCCGTCTCGGAAGAGGACTGGGCCCGAATTTGCGGACGTTTTCACAGTTTCACTTTCGTTTTCGGCTATACGACAGCGTTTTCAAGCAGAAAGCAGAGGAAATCTGTGAAATTATGGCAGGGAATGCTAACCTATTTTTCCAGTTTTTCTCAAGATTGGAGCAAGATTATTGTTCTAGAAAGTTCATAAAGGCCTAATAGTTTCAGATTAGTATGATTTCATCAGAAAAAACATTTACACCAAAGCTCCTTATTGATATGTGAAGGCTACCAAAAATAGCAATGTCCTCCATCAGAACAACTTTAACATAAGGGACAAGGACAGTCAAGAAGTCTACTTTGTTGAAAATTTGCACAAAATACTTAGAGAAAATGGTACTATGGAAGCCCATTCTATACTCCTAAATGATAGTTGAAAGATCAGCAGTTGAGAGGGTTGATTAAAATAGAACTCAAAGCACACAATAAAGTATACATATATATTTGTCCAGAAAGAACTGGCATGTTGTTTGCTTTGTTTTGGTGTTTAAAAATATGTACTTATCAGTCCTAAAAAAATACAAATTCGAATATAATGAGGGCAATGAGTCTGGTTAAATGTTACTATATTTACAAGAAAGGATTACTGAAAAAATACTACTACTGTATGTACCACTGATGAACTAAACTCAAAAACTAAAACTTTACCATAAATTTACATTACGACAATTTAAAAATCTATCTTTAATAGCAACAAAGAAAAAAACATGGTTCAAAGTTTTAAAAACAGACCTAGTCAGAGCTTCAATTCAGTAGGTATAGAGCTTTCAAAATTTGAAAACAGACACTGCATTGGTTACTACAAGACATACTAGTATCCACACGGTTTTTTCGATTCATGAAAAAAATAAAGTATTTATCAAAAAAAGGTTCTCTTTTTTTTTGGTAATCAATTCCAACAAACAACAATCAATATAACAGTTTTTTGAAAACCATCCCACAGTGTAAACATTATCAACCAACTAAACCCACACCGCCAAAATTGTAAAAATAAGTCAATATAATTTCTATCAACAATTTCTCGTAAAATTTTTTTTTTCAACATTCTGATACCAATCATGGCTGGAGGCATCATGTGTAGAGTGACTGTGTGGCATTTCATTGCTTTTAATGATCACAATACCAAACATCAACCAAACAAAACTGACGCCAAGCCAAATCTGTCGATTAAAAATTTCCATGAAAATTATAATTGAAACGTATCTCGTAAAATGCTTTTTTAAACATTCTGGAGGTGTTCAAAGTTAGAGGTATCATATGTAGAGCCAAGCAATACATGAAAAGTCATTTGCTATCCCATTTGCCATGAGATATATGAGTCAACAAATCAAACAAAAACCAACAAATCATGTCTCTTCACTTTCATGTCACATCGTGTTTATATGGGGTATCAGAAAGCCAATCCACAAGAAGAGCCATCTTCCTTTATTATGAAGTGTTCCAAAACTATTGGTAGGTTGTTTGGAAGTAAAGAAACTCACACAGATTATTTTATTTTGAAGATTTAACTTGAAAACAAACTGCATCTTTCCAGCAGAAACTCAATGGTTTCAACCTGCCACATAACATTGGTCAGTCGGTTCCGCTACTAACATGTAATAGTTTTATTATAGCCGAGCTTGAGAATCCGTAGCAGAACTTTTAACATGTATTATGTGCATAATTATGTCAGTCGAAATGAATCATGATACATTACTCACATTTCACTGGATGCACTTTCGCTGTGAAATTATCCGCAAAATTTTCTGACCGCGTTCTGAGACGGAGGCTAATTCACAAGTAAATAATCTGTGTAATGTTAGCAAAAACACAAGGGACGTTGGAGTTGGAGATTTGATATTTCACAGAAAAGTGCTACGAAGGGGTATTTCGGGTCCCATATCTTCCGAAGGACTTTTCTGCGTTTGCCTTGAAATTTAACAAACTTCTTAACCTAAGGTTGAACTACCACTGGTGTAAAAATGAAAGTTATAGCATAAGTAGAAAAAAAGCTCAATTTTTACAATCGCAAATTTAACCGATAAAAATCGCGAATTTTTCAACCAAAAATACATTCAAATATAGCGCTTTTGATACTCTGAAACAAGCAAAAAGAATTTCCATAATTATATTAGACTATCAAAAGTTACAGCCATTCTTGTTTCCACTGCCAATTATATCTGGACAGACTTTAGTAAGATACATCTTTGGTGAAAGTTTGAAGACAATTAGATAAACTATTCTTGAGAAATTCAACTTTTAGTTTTAATGGCGTCATAATCGATGACGTCATAATCAGTTTTTAGGGCTTTTTGCGAAAATCCGCGAATGAACGATTAGGTTACACATCAGGTTATAGAACCTTCATGTCCAGTCTTTTGTTTGGTCATTTTCCGTCGACTAATGCGATCTAAAAATTATGGTAATTTTCAGTTTTTCAGACATGCCATAACTTACCCGAGTGATAGCGTGAGGTGGCTACATAACTTTACAACGAGTGTAGGAGCGTTCTAAGATCATCGCACGACACGTGGTCACTTTTGTTGTGGCACGGCCTACCCCCAGAATGAAAACCACTTCGTCCCTGTAAAAGCCAAATAGGGGTTCAAATGATGCTTTCGAAATGTAAAACTTTTGGGATTACTACTCAGAATGCTACAAACTACTCCTACTAAAAACTGAAATTCACAAGAAGAGTCGTCATTTTTAGTCTGATAGAATTAGCTCAAAAAAGGCCCTTACCTCTGTAAGGAATAGAATTTTGGCACTGGGGTTATTTCGGGTCCTAGCTAAAATTACAAGAAAAAATCCTGCTGTCGATTTGATAAGATTTGATAAGTTTTGGCGCTGAATAGAATCTTGATTAGTCGGAACAGGTTGGGATATATGGAGTTAGATCGAGGTCAAAATCGTTGAACCGGTGGTCGAACCGTTCACTCGATCGTTGAACCGGTGGTCGAACCGTTCACTCGATCGTTGAACCGGTGGTCGAACCGTTCACTCGATCGCTGAACCGGTGGTCGAACCGTTCACTCGATCGTTGAACCGGTGGTTGAACTGTTCACTCGATCGATATGAACCGGTCACTCGATCGTCGAACCGTCCACTCGATCGTTGAACCGGTGGTCGAACCGGTCACTCGATCGTCGAATCGGTTATTGAATCGGTCGTCGAATCGGTCATTGAATCGGTCGTCGAATCGGTCGTCGGATCGGTCATCGAATTGGTCTGGTGAAGAAACTTGTTTGTTTTTTTTCCCACGGAACGTTATCATACAACACCACGCGACCAAGATTTTTCTAAAAGTTTGGGGAGAAAAAAAGATACGGACGCTAGTCTTGCTGATAATTCAGATTTCTTGAGATGGAAAAAAAAAACGATTTTTTGCACAGTGTTGACTATAAACCCCAGAGTGACAGAGCCGGATTTTTCAAAAAAAAATCTTATTCCATGGGGGTTTGGCTAAAACCCGGGGGGGTACTAGGGTTGCGAGCTGACGGGGGGGTGCCGCCCGACTTTCGAACTTTGGACCCTTACCGGGACTAAAAAGGAGAAAACAAAGGAAATTTTTTGGAATTTTACGACCCTTAGCGGGACTAATTTGACCAATTTTGACCAAATTTCGATCTTCCAGGGGGTAAAAAGTTGAAATTTTCCCATTTTTCCGACCCTTACTGGGACTGAAATTTGATTTTCTGATTTTTTCGACCCTTAGCGGGACTTTGGAAGTCCAAAAAAGGTACCCTTAAGGGCGGCACATACCATACCCTCTATTTGCCTAAGTACCCCCCCCCCGGGGGCTAAAATTAGATATTTTTATCCTTCTTGAAGGGTGAATGTCTTTAGATTATATTTTTTGCCCTTGGAAACTGGGTCCAAAAATATCTCTTTGACAGCGTCAAACCCGCGTCAAACAAAACGTTAATCATTATTACCATGGCACTTTTTCTTATCATGGTTCCTCATCAAGCAAGCTTTTCAGCAATTTTTAGGTCCAATCATGTTCAACTTGTTAATCTGTAAATCACCCCTTTGTTATCAGTAAATGACAAAGCGTCAACAAAATTTTCTTATATTTTCCTTCGTATTCTTGGTGTTAAGTTAAGATGGGGTTTATATTTTAACCTAAAAATGCCTTAAGAATATTTTAGGATGATTTAGACCAAAAAGTTAAGAATATCCACGATGAAATGGAAAAACAAGATTCTTATGTAATTATGGATTATTAACCGAAAAGCCGGTCTCTCTGGCAAAATATCGACCGAGTTCGCGACGTATTGGAACGAGCGAAGCGAGGTCCAATACGAGCGAACGAGGTCGATACAAGCATATATTAAGTTGAACAAATACCAAAAAGTTAATCAAACCTTGGCGGACATGGAAAAATTGTTTCGTTCCCATCGCAACGTGTCTTAAAAATAGGGACCTTTAACAACTAGGACTGTGAGTTTAGAGAGAACGTTAGCATTGAACAATTTTAACAAACCACTTTGATGATTCAAAATTAATTTTTGGCTTGATTTTATTCTTTTCATATACTTTTCATGAGAAAGTACGGTAAATAAGGGAAGTTTTAGTATTTCATTCGTCAAAATACGTTCTTGCTAAAATTCAGAAAATGGCTGACTCGCCAAAATTAGTTCTCGCCAAAATTAAAAAATCCGCTGACTTGCCAAAGTTAGTTCTCGCCAAGATTAAATTTTTTTGAACTTTTTTTTTTGCCGTGGACATTTTCTTTTTGCAGTGAACCTTTTCTTTTGGCGTGGTACCGTACCTAAAGAACGCGCATGCAAAGTTTCAAACAAAAATAAAAAGGTTTTATTGCGGGGAATCAAGGAAAAAATGCCTGTTATAATGACTAATTTTTTATGCAAACAAAAAAACAAACAAAGATCCATATCTTTCCAAGTTAACCAAAATTTCAACCAACCCTTGTGTGGCATGATTATAAAGAATAATTTTCCAAAAAGAGGGCAAACTTAAAATGATATAGCTTTTTGAATATAAGGGGTAAAACTCTCTGAAGGAGAAAAATTTATTTTTTTAAAGGTAAAGGGTACTCTCCAAATTGAGATTTTTAATTGTTTAGACACCCATTTTCACAGGAGTTCAACGATCGAACGACCGATTCAACGATCGAGTGACCGGTTCGACCACCGGTTCAACGATCAAGTGAACAGTTCGACCAAGGATTTATTATACACTCCATTCTTGACATGAAAACTGTTTAGCTGCCGACATCCTTCCTTTATTCAGGTTTGATGGATGCAGCATTGTGGTGTGAAGCAGAAAGTTTCTTGCCAGAGCATGAAGCTCGAAGACAACCAAAAGTAAGTAACAAAAGTAAGTATTATGTCCATAATGAATAAATGAGTTTCTGATGACGTATATGGTTTATTTTCAATTCGGATTGGGGGCTTTTTACCCCTGGTACAGGATTCCCTGCTTGATTTGGCAAACAGTTCCAAACGAGACACCAGAATGGGGCTAGACTACAATTTCAAGATGAACCAACTATAGAGATTTCAGCTTCATCAGTACAAATTCTAGTTTTGGATACTTTAATGCATCACATTAATCAATTTTCTAATGAAATACTCTTTTCTTGGACAGTCTGAATAAAATAGTTTTGCTCTTTTTCTCTAAATTTTCATTTGAAATGGCAAAAGGCTTTTATTATTAATCGGCTTGAAATTATTAAGTCACCTTTTGGCAGCAATAAGATAAATAAATTTGACATAATAAATAAGAATCAAAATTATATTAGAAAATTTTAGACAGTTTGGTAAATATTATTATTATTGTTAATGCTATTATCACGATCAGATAAAGGTTTTTGTATAATTTATAATCTTTTGTGTGCTATTGTATTATTTTGCTATCATTTTTCACTTTTTTGTGTAAAGTTCAAAAAATTCTTAAAAAAATTCATGATAGTTATGATTTTTGTCATTGATATAATGAATTGCCAATGTTTTACACCTCCTTTCTCTTTCCTTCATTTTTTCCATATTTTAGAGGCCACTCTTTTTTGGTTTTTAAAACTCTTTAACACAAAAAAACTATCTTAGTTTTACCAGCTTCATTTTGTGTTTAAATGAAATGAATTTTAATTCTTTATCTCTGGTTCATGGTACATTGGGCATAAAAAGGTGGCTGTTTTAGCCAATCTAGAGGGTCGAAATTCAAAAATTTTCTAGCCCGTCGGGCCCAACCATGGTGGGCCCTCCTCACACACTATATATAGCTGAATTACTATATATAGCTGAATCTTTTTTGCAGGGTATGCTAAAAATCCTAGATACGCCCCTGTAGAGTGTATTTGGGCCAAAAACTGCTTAAAAATAGGGGTTTTTGGGCCTGAATGGTTTAAGTGATTTTCGTATTTGGGGAAATTCCTTTTTACCCTTTTACATTATTCAACACACAAGCCTTATTTTTCCATTCTGAATTTTTGTACAATTATTGTCACTTTTTTCTTATTTTCATCTATTATGTTAATCATTAGGTAGGTCCATTCAGCATGTTTCTTGTTTTTTCTACAAATAAAAATGAAATCTCACTTTTGACTATCCCTGGGACAATGGAGCAATATTGCCCCGGGAGAAAAATCAGCGTGTCTTTTGGGTATTTCCCACACTATTTGTCCCATGAAACAAAAAAAGAAACTATGGGTCACGCACTTTTTTTCTTGTGCTGGTGGGTTATCTGATATTCCGATGGCGTATTGGCGGCCGCCCACGCTAAAGCTCTAAAGGAGCGGGCCAATATACCATCGGAGAGAAATAGTAGTCATCCATTGATGTGCCGACATAAGTTTAGCCCTCATTTTCGGGGCCGTGCTGAACGCTCAAAAATTGTTTTTTTGAGATCTGGCGCCTCAAAAAGACCGTCAAATCACTGTCGTTAGTTACCACGTCATGAGTATGTCGGCAAAAATTACAAACAACATGGCTGATGTAATTTTCAAAAAATGTGTGCTGTTATGGTTGTTTTTGGTTTTTTTTGATGGATTTTTTGTAGTTTAACTGTACTTATCACTCCCTGAATATTAGTTTTAGTATCCAGTGTAATTTCTGTATGTGCACCAACCCAAAAAATGTGTTTCTACCACAGAAAAGTTGATAATCATAACTTTTGTTTTTGTTTGTTTTTGATGGCTGATTTTTTCTGCACTTTCTCAAATTTTATACCATTCAAAGACCAAAGAAACTAAAGCAGGTATGTTCCTATGGGCTTAGGCTTTTATCAGTAACTTTAATGTTGTTATCTATCTTAGACCGTCCTCCAAATATAACTGTTGTCCACCGGCCGACAACCGACAAACCGACTTCAGTCTGTCAGTGTTCCAAAACTGAAGTTTTTTGGATAAAATCTTTATTAAACTTCACAAAAGTGTTCATTGAGGGTTAGTATTCATTTTCTATAGCTTTAGTTTTTCTTTTAGTGTTATTATAGATGCTGATTACGACTTTTCTCTTCTTTCAGGCTTTTTTGTGTACAATGTTATTTCTATTTTGTTTTTGCTTCTGTGATCAGTTTAAAGAAGGAAAAATACTTATTTGAGTATTTCTGCATGCCCTCCTTGTGAAAAGAATGATAATATTTTGCATGATTCCTTCTCCAAAAAGTTTTCTATTTGAATTTATTTCGTGAAACCTTTTGAAGTTTTTTCTGACCCAAATTTTGTCGGCCATGACACCTTCCCTGTCCAAATTGCACTCGGGCCCATTTTTCTAAAAAATTACGCGGTCAGGCGAAATTCCGTAATGTATTTCTTCCAGATGTTGATAATTTTCCCGACCTTCAGAGCTTTAGCGTGTCGGAAGAAAATTTCTACATCGGGTGCCAGATAAGCTGGTGGGATGTTGCATTGCACCAACGCGAAAAAAACTTCTCGTGTCCCCAACCCTTTAAATGACTAAAACCATGTGTATCATCAATGGTAATATGTTTTATTCCCTAAATGGATGATCACATGATCACTGACAACTTTTAATTTTTTTTACAGTTTGTCCGAGATAAGATTGTCTCCATGGAACGAAAAGATTTTGAGATGTGGTGTAAAAAGCACACAAAACAAATGGAAAGACCAGTATCCCGTGTATGATGTCGTCATTCATAATGGTGTCACTTGTCGCTTAATTTGGATAAAACAAACAAAAGTTTTGAATGAGAATGATTTTTAACTCGAAATATAGTATACATTGTAGTTATTTATTTATTTAATATGCTGATGAAGTCACGAAAGATGACAAAAATTTCTAGATAAGCAGTCGCTTCATTTTCTGTTCTATTCATTTATTCTATATATTCACGATTCTATCAATTTTTCATCTCCACGATTTAAATCCTCATTTAAATCTTCATTTTCCGATTTTTATTGATTTTTTTATTCTTAGAATTTTACTTATTATTGGGCTCTTCCAGAAAAAATCCGTTCATGGGGGTGGAGGATATATTATTTTTTTCATGAATTACCCCTGGACATTTTGATTTTCAACCCCCTGGACACGGGTTATACCCCTGGACAAACATCAAATCAACCCCGTGGGCACAAAAAAATACCCCTGGACATTAAAATTTACCCCCTGAACATTGCAATTTTTTGGTATTTTTTCAATACCCCTGGACAATTCATCCTCCACCCCCCATGAACGGATTTTTTCTGGAAGAGCCCATTGCAGGGATTTTCCCGAATGTAAAAGTTGATGTGGTAATCATTTTAGTGTTTATAGTGCGTAGAGTGCAAAAATAAATTTAGACAAAATTTTCAAAATGCTCCCCTCCAGGCAAAATCTTTTGATTAGTACTTTTTGAGATATTCAAAGTTTAAGTTTTATGACGTCATAAAGTACTTTTTCTCCGTAACTTATCAAGAAAGATAAAAAATTAATTTTATTAACAGGCAGTTCTGAAATCTACCTAACGTATAATAATGACCATGTCTAAGGTCCCATAACTTGGCATACCGGAGAAGTGGGGCGTGGGACGGTGGGACGCTCAGGTGGGACGCTCGAGTGGGACGCTCAGGTGGGACGCTAAGGTGGGACGGTAGTGGGACGCTAAGGTGGGACGGTAGTGGGACGCTAAGGTGGGACGCTAAAGTGGGACGGTAGTGGGACGCTAAGGTGGGACGGTAGTGGGACGCTCAAGGTGGGACGGTAGTGGGACGCTAAGGTGGGACGGTAGTGGGACGCTAAGGTGGGACGGTAGTGGGACGCTAAGGTGGGACGGTAGTAGGACGCTAAGGTGGGACGGTAGTGGGACGCTAAGGTGGGACGGTAGTGGGACGCTCAGGTGGGACTGTAGTGGGACGCTCTCTCGTAAGGCTTTTGTATTTTTGCTTCTCTGATAATTATGTACGAGTAAAAAAGAACTCAATATGAGTAAATGAATACTTTCACAAAACACATATACTGATCTGTTCTTCAGTTTTCAACCTACACAGGATTTCGGCCAAAATATATATATTGATTTTTTTTATCATATAGTGGGTGATAAACGAATAATAATAATATTCAAATTGGATGTTTGATCGAAAAGCTACCAAGCAATATCCGTGCGAGTCAGAAATAAACACCGGAAAATGTGTAATCAATTTCTGGCTCCTTATCTTCAGGCTCATATTGTCTAATTTATAGAACAATTTTATTATTTTCCAACACTTTCAATCCTTTGCAACTTTGTCTAGGCTAAATCTGGGAAAACCTAATGGCCAGTAAAACTTTTTTACCCCCTTTAATCATATATAACAGGTTTCAATAGGTTTTAGATTCTTCACATTAAGGTTTTTACAAAAGTGGTCCAGCAGCAGCCTGACCATATTTCGAAGAGTTTATATTTATTGAGAATAACAAAGAAATCATTCGAATCAGAGGGGTTTCCCCAGAAACACGATTTTGAATTCGAATGAAAAGACATTCTAATTGTAATAAAGGGCTTTCCCCTCAGCATGAGTGGGACGGTAGTGGGACGTTCAAGTGGGACGCTCTTTTATTAGAATATTGTCTTTTTGTCTTTATAATTATTTAATGAAAAAATGTGAAATCAATTTCTGGCTCCTTTTCTTTTGGTTTGGCTAGTTAATTTATAGAACACTACTGTAAGTCTGCGATAACGTATTTCGAAAAAAAAATGATGCACAAACAAATGAAAATAAAACCAAAAAACTCAATAAAAATCTAAAAACAACTTTCAACGATGGACACGCGACTTTAAAAATTTTTAGCCTAGTCAACTTCATAAAATTTGATGAAAGAAGTTTTTGGGCGTCACAGGTATGTTTCACCTCACGGGTTTTCCCTTTCACGTGAACAATGTGGATACTTTTATTATTCATGCTGATGGTGTAACCCTTTGTTGTCGATTCGAATGTTTTCCTTTCATTCGAATTTTGAATTCGAAAAGTAAACATCTTGTCTCTGGGGAAATCCCTGTGATTGGAATGTTCATTTTTTATATGATACTCTTTAAAATCAGTTCTCGCAGATTTAGACATTTAGCCTCTAGGCTAAAAAGAGCGTTAGAATTGTTGAAATTGCTCTGTAAATTACACAATTGAATTACACAAAAAGAGCCAAGAGGAGGAGCCAGAAATTGATTTATCTGACTGACTAGCTTTTTGTGTCTTTGTAGCTTCGATCAAATTGATTATGTTATTATTTTATAATCCATTCACTATGAAAAAAGTCAAAAACATTTCGATCGATCTGTGTATTGTTTATAAGTACTTGACCTGTCCCTCTTCACTGTATTATAAATAGAAAAAGACAAAATACATATAAAAGAGCGTCCCACTACCTTCCCACCTTAGCGTCCCACTACCGTCCCACCTTAGCGTCCCACTACCGTCCCACCTTAGCGTCCCACTACCGTCCCACCTTAGCGTCCCACTACCGTCCCACCTTAGCGTCCCACTACCGTCCCACCTTACGTCCCACTACCGTCCCACTTTAGCGTCCCACTACCGTCCCACCTTAGCGTCCCACTACCGTCCCACCTTAGCGTCCCACCGTCCCACGTCCCACTTCTCCAGTATGCCCCATAACTTATGTTCTTTCGAATTTAAGAGTAACGCATCCAAAGCAAAAATAAATAGGGGGAATTTTCCGGGTAGGAATTTTAGTAGTTTTACATTTTTCAAATACACAGGTTGCAAAATTTAAGTCTGAAGACAAATCACGCTTTTACATTTATGACATTTATTTCTAATTGGTTCGAATTTATCGTCACTAATAAGGTTGTAAGTTGTAAAGCAAGTAACATGGGAATAAAATCACGTGAACTTTTTCGAGTAATCACATGTTTTGACTGCATTGATATATCTAAGAAAAGTTTGAAAATCTATCATGGATCAAAACACTACCCTCAACAACATAATCTCAGCAAAAGCTGAAACCCCATCACACCCCAATTGCTCGACGACAATACCAACAAATATGATACAAAACAGACAAAATATGATACAAAGCAGACAAAACATTCAAACAAACAACTATACAAAGAAATAGAAAATGGCAAGATGAAGACAAAGCCTAGAGTCAGGTGTGGTACCAAGAGTAAGCACCCTCTGGCGCCCGCGAGCCACCCGTCATCTTTACCAAAGAAGAAATAGTGTTGATCAGACACTATTTCGTACATAAAAAACAGAGTAAAGGGGTTAAAATAAAACAAATTGTAAACAAAAAAGTTTAAAATTTCTGCCCATACAGTGAAGTACAGCAGAAAGAAAGAGAAAAAGTTGAAAGGTTGACCGAGAGCCCGGTTCGGAACCCCGAGTGGCCGTACACATTGGAAACGAATTAGGAAATGAGACAAACTCAGCAAGATTAGACACAAACTACAATTTATACTAGACAGAGAAAAAGATACATTTCTGCTTATTATTAACAGTTCCCTAACCTTATAATTCAGCACATGATAAAAGTTAGTCTCGAAAATTGGGTCCTATGCTCAATAAGCTCTATCATTCATAAGTTGGCTTTTTCCTTTGTTAATATCAAAAATTAATTTGCTCAGTTTTTGATCACGTGGTTTGGTTTAAGATTTAATCACATGATCAAAAAGCGAGCAAAACAAACTAATTTCTTAACGCAAGTTCAAGTAAGAAACAATGGAAAGAAACAAAAAGCTTCCAGGTTTTTTTATACGAAATATGATCTTATCAAAATAAGGACATGATAAGATGGCAACAGAGTACAAAGCTTTGTGACAAAGATTGTGGTTTATGTCAAAATTTACTTCGTCACCCTTGACAATCACTTTTTAAAAGATTAATTATTTGGAGACAAGAAATACTTTGTATTATCATTGTAATATGAACTGATAAGTTGTTCTGTGTGAAGACAAAAAACCGTAACCTAAAATTAAAAAATCACATTCACTACAAAAAAAGAATATGTAATATTTACAAAATTTACAACCAAAAATTATTTTAATGTACAAAAAACTTTACAAAAATTACCAATATACTACGTGAGGATTATTATGAATACTAAAAGTTAATAATCTTGAGTTTTGGGCATTTAAGAAAAAGAAAATCATATACCAGTCAATATTTTAGAAAGGCAGGACAGCATCCGTTAGCTCTTTTTCTATTGTTATTCCACTAAAAAGGCTGTTTTTACCAAAATTTGAGTGAATTCAGGAGGGCCAACATCCGATACCCGGACGCTAAAAGGACATGATCAATGGCCTGTACATGTTTTATAAAAAGAGGGAGTTAGGTTTGAGTACTCTGTACCAGAGTGTATCTCACGATTATCGTAGCGTAGTTCAATACGGCAATGAATTTTGAAATTAGCCGTAGATATTGGGTTTGTGTACAGACAAGGTTTGAGGGACGGGATTTGTATTTTGTGCTTGTATGCAAGCTATCACACTGGTATACTGGTCTTCTCAAAGAAGTTATTCTCACAAAAAAGTGTATCAATTCTCATAAGACAAAAAAGTGTAGTTAAAGACTCAAAATGCCCCGAATGACTCATTACATTACAAACAAATAAGAAACTTCCCTGACATTTCCCTCAAAAAAAGGATTAAATCAGCCTGACTGAACAATAATTGGTGTGTAATTTATCATAATTGACATGACTTGTCTATATCTATAAAAGGAAAATCATGCTGTTATAATATCAAACATGTCCCTTAGTAGAATAAAAAGTTTAATCTTGTAATCTCTTTGAATAACTAGGTTTGGTAAAGAATGATGCTAGTTTCATTTTCAACCAATGCACTAAAAGTAAAACAAAAATTATGGACAAATTTACTATGTACAAATTTATAGGAAACATTTATAAAAAAAATAATGTTGAATTTTTTGAATGATTACAAAATCATCTGTTATCCCTCTGATATCTTTTGTCACATTTCATCATATGGTCAAATAAAACTGCTCCCTTGGGGAATTCTCGAAAACAGTACTCACAAAGCTCCATTTTTTCAGTTGGTGAAAAAGACTTTGGTGGTCTTGAAGGTGACTGTTGTGGCGGTGAATCCTGTCTACTATAATAATCTCTAGATTGAGCTCCTAAGTCTCTTGGTATTGAAGCACTTTTGGTTGGACTTGGGCTCGGTGATTCTGCACCATCCCTCACTAAAATTCCTGATTGTTCTGGAAATATACCACCACTGATCCATCCATATTGTTGTTGTTGATATGGTTCAACAGGCTGAAAAAATGTGATTCATTAAATTATTGTCTTAAAAATTTCATGTTCCTGAAAAAATGAAACTAACTCAAAAAAACTTGTTGGCAACAACTAGATATATATAATCTCAAAAAGGAGTTCCTAAAATGTTAAATCTTTTATTTTTAAAAGCTAAGTAAAATTAGATGGCGCAGGAATACTATCAAACATTTCTAGAAGATTCATAATAGATAAACCAAAGGTAAATTTAACTATAAAAAGTTTTTAGAAACCACTAAACTTACCGTAGATAACTGCCTTGAAGCAGGTGGTATTGGGGGTGGATTATCTCTTCTTTGAGCTTGTAAAACGTAATCAAAGAGTTGCTTCTCTTTTGTTTTCATTAGTCTCAGTTCTTCTTTTAATTGTTTGTTTTCAGTCTTGTGTTTTTCAATGTCAGTGAAGAAATCTTTGGCTTCTTTTTCACGTATTTCAACCTGGAAAATTGAGATAATTTAATTATACAATATGTACCCTTTAAAAAAAGTTTTATAACACTAAACAATTGATAAAGAACTGTCCCTTTGTATAAAATTGCTTGTCCCACTTCATTTCTACCCTATTACCATTCATAAAACAGTTAAAAGGAAAAATTAAGAATAGACCTTATCGGAGTTTTTGATTTTTCTAAAAAAGCAATGCAGTGTGGGATTGTTTCAATAGAATTCCCTCTCGAGACAATCCCACAATGCATCGCTTTTTCAGAAAAATAAAAGACTCTGATAAAGTCTATTGAAATAAAACAATACTAACTGTGCATCGTGCTGCTGTTAATTCCCCTTCTATTACATGTGTTCTTTTTAGAAGTTCATCAATAAATTGTTCACTGTTGCTTTGTTGATTTTGCCTCTCTTTCTTTAAAGTCTCATTTTCAAAGTTGACTTCGTCGATTTTTGTCTTTAGAGACTCATTTTCCTCTGTTGAGTCACGTAGCATTTTGTTCAATGATTGTATTTCATCACTCATACTGGCGATTGCAGAGTCAGAATCTGCTCCACCTTTATTTAATAATGGTCCCTTCGGGATTCTTAATTGATCAGCTATGGCTCCACGTAAAGCTTCAACTCCTTCAATCTCTTTGGTATCTGTCGACTGGTCTCTACTTAATGGTGTCAAAAGTCCCATTGGTAATTTTGTTTGTGAAGAATTAAGATTTCTAATGGCATCAATAAATGTTTGACCTTGCTCGTCAGAACTTATTTGCAGAAATATTTTCAAAAATTCATCACGTTGTGAATCCACACACTTTTTGAGGTATTCATTAGATTGGTCTTGTAACAAAAGGGTGGATCTTATTATTCGGTTTTCATTCTGTAAAATACTACACTTATCAGTTAGTTTTTTCAAGTTATCATTTTTTTTGTCTTCGGAGTTTAAAGATTGTTGAAGCCTTTGATTGTCTCTAAATTTGGAATCTAACTGTTCACGTAGATGTTCATTCTCTTTTCTAACCTCTTTGATTTCCAAGGTAATATCAGCAGCTTCTTTAGATTTATATTTTTCATTTAAAATGTCTTTAAATGATTGATTTTCTTTTGATAATCTTTGAATTGTACGTTTTAACACCGGATCATAGAATTGTATCGCAGGGTTTTTGGGCATGTCTTTAATCATCCTTTCTTTAAATGCAACAATTTTTTCAGAATCCTTTACATACTCTTGAAGTGATTGAAGTTGAATATTAAGATCTTTTATTTCTCTTTCTTTCATCTGTAAAATTTGCTCAAGTTCATTGCTGTTGGTTTGAGTAGAAGCCATAATATATACCCCGCTCAAACTCCTCAATCAAAATTAGCTGTACTAAGTAGTCCAGGTATAAACAAAAACCAAAAATTTGTAGTACAATACAGTGAATAAAATGGTAGTCTTCAACAATCTTCCACAATAATTTTCACTTTTTCACCGCGGTAGTTCTAACACCAAAAATGTTCGTTCACTTTCTTGAATGTCTCCTTACCGTATCCAATCGAAGGTATTCATGAACATGAATATTTCAATTCTTGGAAGAGTGATTTCCAGTATGAAAGGGTAATTCTTCAAAAGTAAAGTACTAAACTACTGTGAATGAATGATGAGTCTTTTCGTAGTTTCCCTTTCTAGCTAAAACTTCCACAAATTAAAGGCGCTGATCGTGTTTTTTTTTACGGGATTTTACACCGGTAGAATTTGCCGAGGCCGAGAACAAACTGCCCAATATTTTGCACCCAACGCCCTTCGTTCATTCGTTGTTCAACTGGATGTTATCTAGTCTTTTACAGTAAAGACTTTATCTGACCAAAGTACGTCTAAGGGTCCGTACGAGTCTTTCAAATTTCAGACATCGTATCTGGATCTACAGCGTTACTCGGCGTCCCTTTGAATATACTTCTACCCTACTGCTATGCTATCGGTTTTTCATTCTATATAAACCTTTTTTCGTAAAAAAAAAGAACAGAGGTTTACTGGACAAGACAGCATCTCTCGAGCATCAAATGTACATTACTCTTAATCAGAACTCAGATCACAACAAGAAGGTATAATTTATTTTTAATCTGTTTAGTCCTTGACCATTTATTGATGTTATTAAAAATCTGGGGCACGGCGTCCAGAGAGAGGGTAAAATGTTGGCGAAAAGAAGAGAAATAGACATTTTTATCTTTAACAATCAACTGGTGAAGGGAAACTTGCATACTCCTCAAATGAGTGACCTGTCTGGTCATTAAAATACAAAGGTAAATCAAAACAAAACGGTAGAGTAGAGCTGCGAGCAGAGCTGCGTAGATCACATTTGTTTTGAAATCTTGCTGCTTTGATTGGTCCAGATTGGTCAGCATTTGATAGTTATGCAATTTCCCTCCACTGATACAAGGTACTCCACTTCACAGTATCAAATAATAATGCTGAGAACAGCACTTTATTTACTTGACTCCTGAGCAAAGGAAAGCGGCGAAAAATTTTGAAAGATAATTATATATGAAAAAATAAAAGAACCCATTTAAATGAAATTGACATTTTAAAAAACTTGTATAATTATCTAAACTTTGAGCCATATATTAAAAGATTTGACTCATGCCAACCTCGAAAAATAATTTGAGGATCAACTTTATCACGTGCGGGCGATTCTACTCAAAGTTGTGCATTGTCCTTTCCGCAACAGTTTTTGATATAGCTATTCAAGGAGACGATCTGGCAGGGGTTTTATTGGCTTAAAGCTTCTACTTTACATGTGCCCCCATGGGAAATTCAGTTTAAGTTGGCACCTGGGTACGCGTTTGGTTTGGGAACGCGAAACACGAACGCAAACTACCCATGTCTAAACTTTTCAATATATCTCCAGAACTAACAGATTTTTTGAAATTCTGTAAAAAGGTCTAAGTTCCTGAATAGTTTTACTATGTCCTATGAAAAAATCATAAGCATCAGTCAAATACTCGTTCATCTATTTAAGATTGAAGACAAAAATTTGCGAAGAAAAATAAACCTTGAGCACAAAAAATGCTTTTTTAAACACTTTTTTCCACCGAAAAACAAATAACTTTTACAGACTTACCCAGACTTACCTTCCCCAAACATTGAAGAAGCCTCTACTAATTAAAGTAAATAAGATAAGATAAAACCTTAAAATCAACCAGAATTTACAACCTTTTGTCCAAAGAAAAAGACGTGCTTTTCTCGCCGCCATTTTGTTTCCGAATGAGAATTCTAGAGAATTCCATTCGTTTCCAGCTCCCGCGGTCTTTTTTCATCCAATCAGATCGCGCGATTTCACTTTCGCTTTCTCTAGTCCAATAAGACTGCGGGATTTGAGTCATGTGACATCTCTATTGAAAAACCCGCGCGAAATACAGGGGGTCACAAATAGAAATACAGGGGGTCACACTACTGGCTACAGGAACTGAAAGCAAGCAATTAAGGCCAATATTTTTGGTTTTTCTGAAGGACAAAAGGTATAGGAAGCTTTACTGAAAGAGGGATAAGGCTGGGACAATCTATTTAAAAGATATGGACATAAAAAAGGCACTTTTTTGGGTGATAATTAAGATTTTACTTAGAAACTTAAATTCTCTTACCCCCGTCTCTGGCCCCCCTGATATGAGCAAGGGAACCATGATGGCCACCCCTACTGAAAATTTCAGATCAAAACAAACAAGGAATTAATTCCTGTTACTCGAAGAAAATTGGAAAAAGCTGGTTTTTGACTGTTTCTGATCCTAAAGTGCTATTTTTTGGTAAAAGCTATGCAATTTATGTTTGATTTCTAAAAAGCTTACCCATTCATTGTTAATATATTTTTTATTTGAAAGTAATCTCTTCATGGAATAAAAAGATATATAGTCAAATCTTGTAGGGTCATTTTTCAAATTTTTTTTGCCAAATTCGATTTTCGCTTTTCGCCATTTTACCCTACGCAAACGCATGTGTTATAAGAAAAACATCTCTAGAAGTGAGAAGACACCCAATTATAGACTGTTTATTAAAAAAAGAATTCTCAAAAGTGATTACAGGTAGATAAACCAAACAAAATACAAGCACAGAAAACTGCCAGGTTTAAACTAAACCTGTTGTCATTATCATAAAGATTGGATAGATTGGATTCAAGTATATACCGTGAGAGGTCCTAAATCCGACCGATGGGGTCTTTCAAAGATACAAACTAAAATAAAAACCTTTTGTTGTGACGCAACGAAGATACCAAAGTGTCAACTAAACTCAGAGATTTGATACACTGAACCAATTGAACCAGATTGAACCAAATAACAATAATTAATTGCTTCTTATAACAAAACATGTTTTTTTATTGCAATATGCACAACGTCATAAATGACAACAGTAGTAACAACATCATAAAAAGTAATGAGATGTTTTGATTTTCCAAAGCACACGAAAATATAAAAGAGGTCTGTGTACGAGCATGCTCATTTTGAAACGTTACGTAATCAAGCCTGGTTTTTATTACTTTACACTGGCACTAGGCTTGATTCTGATTGCGGGTCTTTCGTAAATAAACATCCAGACTTATGGATGGACATTTTCATAAAAAACGTCAAGTTTTGTGACACCTTAAAAAATGGTAAAAATCACTTTTTTGTTAATAAGTCATGATTTTGTGAGGTCTAAGTAATGAAATTTTGTGGATAATTCCGTAACAATGTCTCTTCACAAAAGCTTGTATGGTCAAAATATTGAGGTTTTCATTATATAACAAGATCTGGATAATAATGTAACTTTTTTATCCACAGCAAGCAGGCAATAAAAATTTTGACTTTTTCAAAACCCAACCTATTCTATACTGAAGAATAAGATGTTGCCTAGCAACTGTTGTTATTCGCAAGAGATTACACAAAGGGTTAACTATATATTGGATAATGAAGTAACACATGTGTTAAATAGGTGAATGTTGATAAAATAAGTTAGGAACATTACTAAGAGCTAAAAATTGAATATAGTACAACCATAATCATCAATTTAAATGTTAAATTCTCTTTTTTGATAAGAAATTCATTATTTCACGCTCTATGGATAATATTGTAAAATGTGACTGCGCAAGGATATAGGCATCTATATTTTACTTTTATTATATTGCATTGGTTTTGAAGCAATCGAGTAAAGAAATATTAGTCAGCTTATGTAATAAGTATACTTCATCCTTGGTTAATAGACAGTACTTAAAATGCCTTAAAATCGCTGAATATAACTCTTTATTGAACTTATGTAAGGTATATGAAACTATATATGGCATATAGTAGAAACTCCATAATATTTTATCCACTCTAAGGTCTATATTTTATAGTTATTTTCTCATTTTGGATAATCATGGAATCATAAAGACTGAGAAATAATTTTTTTGAATATGGTATAATAAATTAGGAAATATTTACTTAGGAATAAGTTAGGAAATTCTGGGAAATTACATAATAAATTAACTTGAAAATAATGTGAGAATATCTTTGCAAACAAGTTTAAACTAAAATAAAATCTATTCAACGACCTGTCATTGATAATCCAATTTCTGACAAAAGCTGGTACGTTGTCATCTCCATTTTCATATCATATATTGAAACCTCTGGGTACAAGACATGGTTTAATGTTATATAAACGATTTTATTTTCAAGTAGCTTGTATTGGACGAATCCTTTTCTAAAATTTTCAACTGTTTTTTCCAAATAGTTACAAATCATATAATCAGAATCAGCTGGTATGAAATGTTTATAAGAGTCAAATATATTTTCGTTTGTATGTTTCTTTTCCAAGACGCGACATAAAAAGAATGGCTCGTTTACATTATCTGAGGAGTAGATACCAATGATCTGGCCAATCTTAAAAGTGTCACCAAAATCAGTGTTTCTAAAAGTTTGTTACAAGTTTATCCATTTATTGTCAATTATATCAATTCCAAGGTCTTGTCTATAGTTTGTATTAAAACTTATAACTCATCACCTGTCCTGAGACAAGGTATCAGGTTTAAATATGAAGTAATAAACATGTTGATAGATTTTGATGTTCGCCATCAATTAAAATAGGCCCTTTGGAAGGATCTTGAAAATGACCTTGTTTTGATGTGACAATGTTATCCAAGACAATGAAGTATACTTGAAATAAACATTAGAAACCATACACTTGTTTTAATGATGAAAAATTGGTATCCTTATTTTAACAACATGTATGACATTTATTGCCAAAAAATGGATAACTTAACCCTCTGTCTTCAAGCTTTGACCCATGTTACAGCGTTATCCGGTAGCTCTTCCTTGTAACAATATTTCTTGAAAATTATATGGGCGAAAACCCCTTAATTGATTGCAAAAGGTTCCAGTACCCCATGTCAAAGGAATATTAAGTTCTGGGTACCATTATCCAAAAAATTGGATAATTTAGATGTTACATTATTATCCAAAGCTTGGCAAGCTTCTTTCAATCGTTACCTGACTTAGGTAAAGAGTATAGAAAAACTGTCACAAGATTATCCACCTCCTGTCTATCTACTTAACCATCATTTAGGTTGATTTTCCATATCATATACTATTAAAAAGTTAAGTGAACAAAAAAGTAAAATCAACACAGTTTGTTTACGATATTTCGTTCTATTTTCAGAACTTCATCAGGTATATTCGCGTATTAAAAAGTTATGGATAATTTTGTAACATGACTTAAAAATGTTACAAAAACCTTGAAAATTTGACGTTTTTAATGAACATGTCCGGGTGCTAAAGAGGGCGTTGATAGTTGCCGCCTCATTAATTCGATGTTTGTTATTCAAATTAAGTGCTACCGCATCCGCCCTTTTTTCAATTCTTCTTCAACTTCGGGCCATTTTTACAATTTAGCCTGTTTGTTTCTTGATGGAAACCAGTCCAAGTTCTTTCGTATTTTTCCCGCACAAGTCACTTTTATTACAAAACTGTTATCGTGTTAAACATGAGCAACTGATCCAGAATAAAAGGTATTTTTACAACTCACACTTTTTAATTACATTAATTGACATCTGTGACATTACAGCTATCTTGTTAGATGTTTTGTTTCGAGAGTTCTAGCAATAGTTTATCGTTCAACTTGGAGAGGGAATGTTTGTAAACATAGAATTTTTTTTTCATAACAGTTATTTGGGGGGTCGGAATTAGGCAGTGGTGTCGGATTTAGGACCTCTCACGTTAAGTACCGTAACTTGGTCTAATGTCGACACCCCTCCTCTAATCCCGACACCCTTTTTATCGGCTGAAATCGATAGAAATGTCAAAACAGTTTTTCTTTTCTTAGTGGTCAGACAGGAATAATCCTTTTTTCAATCAGTGATTCAAGCTTTCATATTGCTCCTGTCTCTAAAGAAGAGTGTTGGAATTAGACGAGGGATGTCGATATTAGACCAACTTACGGTATTATGAAAGCATAGAATAAGAAAGCCGTGGCTGGAATGATAACATCTGAATTTCTGATTGTTCTATCTCTGTCGTATTTGATGACTATTTGTTGATCAATGAATCTGTAATGTAGTATCTTTAATGGTAAATTTTATTGGTTTGTTATTAAAACTTAGTTCTCAGTGTGTTTTAAACATGAATGATATGCCCTTGACAATACACTTGCATTATAAAATCATTGTAAAGAAAGGATCAACATTAAGAAATTTAAACAAGCGCAATTTAATGGCTGGGCTAAAAGAACTCAAAAATTAATAAAGTGCCTCAAGTGCCTTCACAATCTAGTTACAATATATCAGTGAAATCTTTTTTAGAAATCAATGAAAAAGTACATCAAGATAATACTGTGAAAATTTCAAGCCAACACCTTCAAAATGTATCATTCAAACTGACAGGAAAGTTGTCATCGTAAATATAGCTCTTATAATTTTAATTTTGCCAAAAAACTGTTGTTTCCTCAAAATACCCCTAAAATATGTCCAAAATTAGTTCAAGTGAATACAGATTCAAAGATATTTAGAAATATCAAAAACTTTTTGTGAAGGAGAAAAAGAGAAAAGTTTCAAAAACTATCTACCAATAATAAACTGACAATCTTGATGTTGTTATAATTATAAAGCTCAGAGACAGAGATAGAACAGCCATTAACTGAAAAGACAATGCCGTACATATTCCAGCCGTGGCTTTCATATACAATTACTATGATGAAAGTATTAGGAAAGTTCTTACTGGTTTACAAATTAAAACTCAGACAAAAGTACTTTATGATCAATTAACATAAGAAATCATTGATAAGCCTTGTAAATATTTTTTTGCATTTAATTTTTTTCTAAATTATATGGTTAAGGGTTTTGTTTTTTAAGGCAGACACTATCCTGGTATGAAATATGAGTCTGATTATGAAACGGGAACATTTATGTAAAATTAAAACCTTTAAGTTATTGAGAATAAAGGGCTACATACACTACACAATATATTGTCAGGCAATATATATTGATGATATATTGCTGAGTGCCGGCAATGTATTGAAAAGGTGTCCACAATATATTGTCGGCTTGATTTGCAATCTTTCTAACAATACGAGGGATTGTTTACAGAAAGAAAATTCCTTTTTATAATAGAGCACGTGTTATTTACTTCGTACATTACGGTCCGTAAGGCTTGTAAATTTTGGTACTCAGAGTTTCATGTCGCCTGTATGGACAACAATCATAAGTCAAATAAGATACGTTAAATAAAAAATTCAATCTAAAAGTTGTATACAATGACTTCTTCAAAGAAATGGCATCAATCAGCATTAATTATTCAAATTCAAGTGACGTTGAATATCAAGAGTTTGTGTTTCTTTCGGTGGTATGATTGTCGGATTAGATGAAAAAACCTACAAGTCTCATTCTTTATAACTTAAACAGCTCTGAGATATCATTGAGCACTTTTGGCACTAAGAAGAACCAGAATTGTATTTTTTATTGGCGATCCAAAAAATATCTGCAATCTGATTGGTAAAAAGAGTACAATATATCTTGTATTTTACATGTACAAAATATAAATCGACGAAAAGATGTTGTTGCATTGTAGCGGTAGAAGCAATCTAACGTCACTTTGTTACAAAAGTGCCCTGCGCTTTTTTCCAACACAAAAAAGTGCATTTTTTGGGTCACCGATAAACCAGTTATCAGACATTTGCTCGTACAATATGGAAATATTTCACTCGTTCCGGATTTTCCGTATATTGTACGGAAAAATCTCGAAGCTCGTAAAATATTTCTCATATTGTATTCGCAACTGTCCGATAACTATTACGTATGGTTATAATTAAACATTAATTATTTTTTTCTTTAGATAAGAAATTTTTAATAACATAGCAACAAAAAAGTAAATAAAGAAAATGGAGTTATTCCAGGACCCAATCGCATTGTCGATCATAGGTTCAGATGACCATGTTTTGTATGGATGTCATTGTGACAAATTGAAACCTATTACAAAGCTTTATTATTGCCGGCATTGCACTAAGTTGAGATGTGCGAAATGTGTTACGCATGAGGTAGGTAGGGTATGACACTTTGTCAATTTTCTTTTCATCTGAAACCTAACAAAAAGCTTTATCATTGTCGTCACTTCATTAAAATTGAGATGTGCCAAATGTGTTATGCATGAGGTAGGGAATTCTCTTCAATAGAAAGTCACTTGTCACTCTTAACCAATAAGATTTAATTGATTTGAGGGGTAACAACACAATGGTTTGCTTGTAAATCACCAATAAGTGATTAGTTTTGATTACCGAACATAGATTCAATTAAATATTTAGTGAGTTTATACCATGATATAGACAGGAGACCCGTCATGTGTTTTTTTTATAATTTGATGTACACAAGACGGGTTCGAGCTGTGAGTCCAATATTGGACTCACATTTTTTACAGTGGGAAATTCGAATTTAGCGCTGTCCTCACTTACTAAAATAAAAACCAAATTTCGAAAGTTGCGCTTTCTCTGAGAAAGTGTGACCAGTAAAAGAATAACAAAATTTGATTGGCTATGTTTTCAACCGTTATTAGGATCTGAGAAATTCAAACTCTCAACCCATACCATGCTATACATTTCGCCATCAGTTTATCAATGAAGAAATCATAGCATGGATTCCCAGGCTAACCATGATAGGGCTCTTACGTCCAATGCTGACACCATGCCATGGCAAAGAATAACTTGTAGTAAAGAATTTATGATACCTTGTATTGAGCTATCCCTGTTGTATTGTAATCTTTGATAGCCTGCACTAGTGCCATAATATCTTTTAGCTGGACAGTATGTCAGTTGCAATGTACCTTAGTAGGTTTATGAAAATCTTATTTTTGCTTTCTTTCTTATAGGTTGATTCCTTTTACTGTCCGAACTGTCTTGAAAACATGCCTTCAACTGAAGCCAAGATCAAGAAAAATCGATGTGCAAACTGTTTTGATTGTCCCAGTTGTGGACATAGTTTGTCGGTTCGAGCAACGGCTGTTTCAGTAGGTGGAAATCCACTTGATGAATCACCAAAAACAAATGTCAAGAAAATGCATTATTTGAATTGTGGTTTTTGTCGTTGGACTACGAGAGATGTAGGACTTGCTGATCAAGCTACTCGTAAGAATATTATTCTAACTTTTTTTCTACCCTGAAAACACCAAAAGTTTATATTGTTTTAAACCCTTGGCAAAGTCATCAATTGCTTTTTGCTATTTAAGTCTCAAAATAATAATAAGTAGTTATGATACTTCAGAATTGTATGCAGTTTTTTAAGTTTTGTGGGAGAACCAACCCCCCTTTGTTTTAAATGTTACGACCATATGATTGAAAATTCCACAACTTATTCAATGGCGCTGTACTCATCTTCTACTCTGATGATTTGAAATGAAATAGATTTTTTTCTCCCAAAATATAGCAAGCGGAGGATGGGCGGAGCCAGAGCTGCCATTCACCAAAAAAATGTCTTCACTTCTGGAATATTATAAACAGTTGGCTCAGCAAGACAAAGCTGAAAAAGCAAGACAAAAGATCACATCAAGGAGAAGATCAAACATGCTTATCATGGTAGATACTTCAGACTTTCAAACTTATGTAAAAATTTCTTTTCACTATCAATCTGTCAAAAAAAGTTGTTTTTTACTTCTTTTTTGACAGGTTAAAAGTGAACTTTTTAGAAATACTTTTTCACAATTCTTTTTTAAAACCGCAAAAAAAGTTCGTAGTGAGCCAGAGTGAGCTCAAGGTAAGCTCTTTTGAACTAAAAACTTTTTTACGATTTTTTTGAAAACTTTTATTTCAACAGGTAGGTTTAACAGTGAAAAGAAATTTTTACATAAGTTGGTACTATAATGTAACCAAATTTTATCTGAAATACACCGAGAAGTATTAGATGCCCCTCACCGTGGTCCAATACTTATTCAAATGTTTTAATGTTAATAAATAATGCTCGTCGAGAGTTTAGAATTTTCAAATTATGTACAACTAAAAAATACATTACAGCCAAACTAGGAAACTTCTTTTTTTTGAAACAAAAGCGAAACATATTGAAACAAAAACTAATTTATTGTATTTTATATAGGATCGTTACGGCTACACGTTGTCTCTTGGTAAAAAGTCTGGTAGTATTAGTTCACCAAATACCTCAATACTTGGAAAAACGAAGTAAGTCAACTATGTGTTTTTTATTTGATTCAGATGACAGAGCTCTAGAAGCTCTGGAAAGATTATCTTTTATTAGACTCTTAATTCTCTAATGGTACCACTTGAAAACCTCTTGGTATTGCACTTTTTCAGGTTGAAGCAAATTGAAGGCTAAATGGCATTATTAAATTTTAACTCTTATAATGTCGATGATGTAGCTTATACCAACATGAGAAATATTTTGGATGTTTTTCATCTTTTTGGCTCGAAACTACTAATTTGGAGGTGCAATAAAAGAAAAATCTAAAAATTAGCAATCACAGGTACCTTTAGAATCCCTTGTCTTATGATGCCTTGTCTTATGTTGTCCAAAAAAATTGACCGCTGGGGGCTATGGGAACTGGCGTTTTATTCTCCTTCTTTGTTCTTATAGTTCAGCCAGTGGAAAGGAGATACAAGCACCAACAATTGTTACAACCATTGAACAAGATGTGGAGCAACTTCCTGATTCATTTTACACCGAGCCTCTATGTCTTGAAGAAGGTTTGGAGCTACAATCAAGCTTTATTCTTTCATTTCTTCTTCTTGTTCTTCAACCGGTGCCAAGTGGCAATTTTTTCGACTACCGTAAGTGGTCTAATGTCGACATCCCTCATCTAATCCCGACACCTCTCTTTAGTGTTGAGAGTATAAAAGGAAGATCAAAGTGGCTGATTGATTCGCTTAGCGGTAGGAGAGCAAGAAACCTTTTTTTATTCTTCGATTCTGCCCTACCTATTTTCCCTATCTCTGTAAAGGGTGTCAGAATTAGAAGAGGGATGACGACATTAGACTAAATCAGACCCCAGTCCTCTCAAGATGAGTTACTTGGCGAGCTATTGTTCTCCCATCTAAATGAAATGAATCTACCTAAATCATCTTTCAGTTTTGACATTGGACCAGAGATTGAAAAACCCAGCATTGAGTGCCACCAAAACGAAAGAATTGCATCCAAAACACAAACATCTGAAAGTCAGACGCTCCCAACGATGTAAGGTAAAAGACAGAAAATGAATATTAAAACTTTGTCTTGCATCACAAGTGTTGAGGCAAAAGTAGATCTAGCGTTCTCGATGCATTACATCGCTATCGAGTGGTGATAGTAATAATTGGGGTACCACTTTCAAAACAACTTCGATCTAAAGATTTTATAAAATCAGACGGTCCCAACGATGCAAAGTAAGAGTTTATGGAGCGATGACCATTTGCTCCAAGGCGTTAGAATCACAAACTAGGATTTCGTTGTTCGGATCCCTAGTGTCGTTCAGTTCATGGATATGAATTCGAAACGGCTGGCCGTGATGAACCCTGTGAAAACAATCGATCGAAAGACTATCTAAAACTCTTAGATTATGAAGTCATAATACCGTCAGTTTTTCTAATGTCGACATTCCTTTATCTAATACCGTCACCTGTCTTTGGAGATAGGATAAAGAAAAAGCTCGTAATCTCTGATTAAAAAAACTATATTTCTTTGATTAGCAACCAGCAAGGAAATTTTTTTTTCCAATCGGTGATTCAGACCTTCATATTATTCCTATCTTTTAAGAAGGCTGACGGAATTTGATGAGGTGTGTCGACATTAGACCAACAACAAAGATATCGACTCTAAGTGCTTCTGTCTAAGCGAAAAGAGGTTTTTTTGCTTCAACATTCTGCAAAAAAATTTATTGTGTGGAATCATTTTCTGATCTCTGAGACAAATAAACTTAAGAGTGAAAGGAAATTTGGAAACAAAGATGATCAGCCTGGTTTCATACTACTTAGTCCTATCGATACCTTTTATAGCTTTTTATAGTAATGAAAAAGTTCAAAATTAGAAAATTAGTTTTTTCAATGATTGACCAAAGCTTAGCTAACACCATTGGTTGGAGTTTTATTGTTTTCTAGCTAAAACTTTCTTTCTGTTTTTTTTTAGAGATGTGAACACAATTTGTGCAAACCTGAATTCAATCCCTCATCAATCAAGTTTAAAATCCAACTTGTTGGCATGTAAGTTTGATTTTCGTTCGTTCGTTCGTTCGTTCGTTCGTTCGTTCGTTCGTTCGTTCGTTCGTTCGTTCGTTCGTTCGTTCGTTCGTTCGTTCGTTCGTTCGTTCGTTCGTTCGTTCGTTCGTTCGTTCGTTCGTTCGTTCGTTCGTTCGTTCGTTCGTTCGTTCGTTCGTTCGCCACATCATTTTCCCTCGAAGCTACTCACTAGTCTCCGTAGCTCGAGCTTTTTCATCAAGCATGTGACGTATTACAAAGAAATTAAGAAAATATAAACTATTTCATCTGGGATTTTATCATCATTTTGTATCACACTGGATTTATTTAAAAAAAAGTACTTTCGTGTTCTTTTAAACTCGTTTTATTCCGTATCACAGGCAATATTGTCCACTTCTGCAGATCGCAAAATCTGGAAATTTCAGCCAAGGAGAGGTAAGGTTCAAATAAATATTTTTAGAAAGATAGTAGAAAGATATTTTGAACAAAAATATATTCCCAGGTTATACAACGCGGTATCGTACAGTATATTGTATGTAAGAATTAAATGATAATTATATACCATAAGTGTAAAATTAGAGTGTGAAGAAATAACCTCAAATTTAAGCTTAAAGTGTGTAAAAACTAAAAGCATCAGGACATTCGAGCTTCAAAAGAGTCTAAATATTCATTTAAAAAGAATTGTGTACCTCATTATCACTATTCTAACATTTTTCCAGTCTACACAAGTGGTTTTATCACTATCAAACCCGTTGGATTCTGCGATCAATGTGACGTTTATGCCACTCAATGTTGATGACAAACTCAATCGAACACAAACATCTGACGTAAGTGTTGAGCTTACACCAATACACCCATCAACCCTTGGGGTGCGGTCAGCTTTTTAAGGGAATGGTAATAAATTTACAAGGAATATTTGTTTTCCGGCACACGGCTTTTTTCAGGTTACCTTTAAAACAGACCAAACAGATTCCCGCCAAAACTCCATCCAATTATCTTTCCAACGAGCTCTCCGCTTAAAAGGTATATCTCCCTTCGAGCGGAATGTATTGAAAAGCACGGACTGTCAATTTTTTGGAAAAGACTTTAGCACCCCTTTTTGATTTGCCATTATAGATCGAGTTGCCAACAGATACCATCACCATAGCAGCCAAAGATGCTACCGTCGAGTTTGATGGGATTGGTTCTTCCAGTATGAGTGAACAATTTGACGATGATCCAAAGTAAGAATGTACACGATTTTTATAAGAGTATATTTTATATAAGAATATTCAGGAAGAAATTGTCCAAAAAATTAAGAATATATGAGAAAAATATCATCATCATCATGGTATTTGGTAACTGAACTTAAGAATGCCATTTTAGAGCATTTTTTCACTGTTAATTGTCAATTACAACCCCCCGTAAGACTCAAATCTTTCATAAAAAAGCCAGTTATGTATTACATATTAAATTTTGGTTGAATTTCGATCCTAACCTAAGAATATACTGTAAGAATATTTTTGTATGATTTTCCCCAAAAAGTTTAAGAATATCAATGATGACATTAAAAAGCAAAGGTCTTACAAAAAGAATCGTGTATAAAGTATTGCTGCCATAGATATCTGAGAAACCCTAAGAGCTAGCCCGACAGTTTTTAACCCTTTCTAATCTTTTTATCTAATCTTATCTATCTTTTTTTATGAGGTGTGAAATTGTAGTGATTAAAAGGTATTGAAATTCTTTTTTTTTTTTTTCAGGGTTATCCATGCACGATCTAGCAACAAAGTATCTTTCTACGCCAATGTTATTCCTAACAAGGAATCTGGTAAAGTCGTTGTAAGTTTCGTTTATATTACTGTCTAAAGAAAACACTTAAATTTCGCCAAGCAAGAGTTCGCTTCTTTGCACAAAATGTCCTGCACTACCTAGGCTAAAAAAATTCCGTCAAATTATTACTTCAATTTATTGAGTATAATTGACATTTCCCTCCTTGTTAAATAATTCTACTCCCAAGTCTGTAAAATACATATCTTATTTTAAAAACATTATTTAGATGGAGCTTTCTCTTCCTACTGTAGATGAAGCAAAACAATTCGCCATCTTTGAAAGTAGACCAAGACTACTCTCTGGCTTCCTCGCTTTCCGCATTCCTCGTTGTTTGTTTTGATTGAACAAATTGCATGCAAACTGTTGTGTTCTATTTTTTTTGAAAAGATGGTGCTTGGACTGCTTTAGCATATTTGTGCTGTAAACTTTAATAACTCCTTTTGTTTCGACCGCAATTAGTACCGAAAATATACTTATATAAACATTTTTCAAATTTGTTTCTTTTCTTTTCCTGTTTAGGCTGCGTTCACCTTGAATTATAGCTACAAGCTAATCACAGCTCCTCTGATCATGAAAGTCGAAGAAAGCCTGGACTCTGAGAAGAAAAAAGAAGAAAATATTGTATCCCTTAGTTTTCCTGTTCAAGTCAAATTGGGTGAAATTAATGCAACGCTGTGTTGAGTACATAGGATTTGAAAGGCAATTTTCCCAAATTAGATATTTGGTATTAGGTCAGACATTTTGGACATATTATTCTACTTTTTGACTGATTTTAGAGTGAAAAAAGGCAAAGAGGCTGTGAAATTAGCAGTCAGGGCGCATTTTGATGCCTTCTGCGTTCAGCTTATCTCATTTCGGCGGGTGCGACGCCGGGTGACGGCGGGGTGTTTCTTCCATTTTGGTTAATTTCATTTTTCGGGGAATTTGGTTTTCATTTTTGTACACAATGTCAGAAAGAAAAGTTTTTACGAAAGGATCAACAATACCTCCATCCACGATCTAGTTGTTCCTGTCGGAGACTCAGTCGGTTTAGCCAAATATTTTGGAACGCTTTACTGTCAGGTTCCAAAAAAATATATTTTTAAAATCGATTTTCATTTTTCTTTTACCTTACCAGCCTTTTCATTTTCCTAGTTAGCTATTTGCAATTTGTAAAATATTTATCTCTTGTTTTATAATAGTGTTGCCAACCTTCATCTAAAGCTGAAGGATATTTAAAGCTACCCACAACAAAATACAGTATAGTCTCTTTAATTCGGAACTCTATAAATCGAATGTTACCTTAACTCGAACGTGTTTTATGGTCCCTTTAGTTAACACTGCCTTATAAACCTTACTCCATAACTCGAAATTTTCCTAACTCGAACAAATTTGTGTTCTCCGTGTGTCTTCGAGTTATGGAAACTCGTCTACTGTGTAATTGAGCACTGAACACAAGGCTTTTTCATCTTTTTCGTTTAAGACTCCGTATAAAAACTCTTCTATTTGGAAGTCGAATTTAACAATACTTTAAACTTTCCTCTTGGATATTTTTCGGAAATCTTACGAATTCGCTTTTCTTATGATGGTCCTTAATTTTTAAGAAATTTTGAAAATGAAGTAAATCTATATACATAATAGGCAGTATCGTAAAATTTATTATGACCAATGTTTTATTTTGTCATCTTTTTCAGCTTTGTATTTAAATTATTAAGAATTATCTTATTAGTTTATTTTTATGCTAAAGCATCAAATTGATTTTTCCATTTTTTCTCATTTTAAATTCCGGGCTGCTAGTACTGCAGACCTACGCCATTTTTTTTTCATTTTTGATCATGAAAAGACTTTTCGTTTCCCAAATTACACTAATCTGGAAAAGGAGGTTTTCTGTCAGCTTCTTTTCAGGAGAAACTATAAGAGAATTTACCTCCTAAATCTTATGTAGGGTAACATTTTCGTAGAATTC
The DNA here is from genome assembly GCF_902728285.1 of Clytia hemisphaerica. Lineage (NCBI taxonomy): Eukaryota > Metazoa > Cnidaria > Hydrozoa > Leptothecata > Clytiidae > Clytia > Clytia hemisphaerica. The sequence continues at coordinate 964,504 of NW_027104114.1, read as the reverse complement.
TTGGAAATTTGAATAGGTCTTCAATACTCAGGGGATGCCAGGGAAAAGCATTTTAACGTCCCATGTGGAAAAATCTTACCTAGTGCCAGACAGCAATAATTCTTTTCTCGACACCTTTTCTTCTGTAACTTTTTACAAATAATTTCCCCAAGGATATCCTGCAGGGAATATTAAAGTAACTTGAAGTCATTACAGTACTGTTTCAAAGGACTGACGTCACTTCAAAATAAATGTAAATCCCTCTTTCTTAATACCATTTATTTAGCTCAAGCATAAAGAATGATGTAACATTTTCGGGAAATTACCCATGAACCCATGAAGCGATATTTTTAATAGGAGTTTAAAAATTGATTTATCAGAGTTTCTTCTCCAATTTGAGTCTATTTATTGGAGTTTTATCTTATGAATGAAGGCTGACGTAATCATTTTGCGTAGAGTAAAGGGGGGAGGTACAAATTAAAAAATAATCAAAACAAATTTCAGAATGTGAATTAGTAAGAACCAATGTCTTTCGAACTACAAGACAGCATTGAACTGTGTGAGCAAATCTTTAATCAAAGGCTCAATTTCGTCAGAAACGCAAGGTATTTCGCTTAGTTACCCAAAAACAATAGATTCCCATACTACGTTTTATCATTTTTATTGATGAAAATTTGAATATTTTTTGTAAAGTCCCCCAGAAGTATTTCTAGCGAAAAGTGATGTAATCTTTTCAAAGTTGGGAAATCACCCATAAATAGACACGAACGAGGGGTTAATCACAAAAATACAACTCTCTCACTCTTTTTTTCATAAATTAAAGATAAATCAAGAAAAATTGTGAAATACATCAAAAATCAAAAATCAATTCAAAATCCACAATCACCGCCTAAATATGTGAACAACCTTTTTTGTCAGACATCCACCATACAACACCATACTGAAAATTACTTTACCCAATATTAAGGGGGTATTAACTGCTTGACTGCCAATCGTTTTGGTCGCAATAATGGGTACATATAACGTATGTGGGTATAATATAATTTTGACAGTATTTTCCTTATTATTATTTTCCAGTTATTCTCCTTCCTTTAATTTTCCAACCCCCCCGGACCTTATTAGGACCCCCCCCCCCGTTTATTAATTTTTAAGAATATTTTCAGTTGGCAAAAAGAAGTCCCCTTATTTTGCTCCAAAAAGCCTGATTTTAGCCTATATTTACCTTATTTTTGGGTTTTCAGAAGTACAATACCTGGGAGACACGGGAACGAGTTTAACTAAAATAAAGCCTGGGAGACACGGGAACGAGTTTAACTTAAATAAAGCCTGGGAGACACGGGAACTAGTTTAACTAAAATAAAGCCTGGGAGACACGGGAACGAGTTTAACTTAAATAAAGCCTGGGAGACACGGGGACGAGTTTGACTGAACTTTCTACCCTATTACACGTTTTTTTATAAGAACATCCACAATTTTTGAAGCCTTCGGATGTTCTTTTTGGATTTTAAGCCTAAAAATGTTCTTTTAACATGTTCTTATTTTCACCATTTTGTGAATATTTTTTTACCATTTCCCTAAGAAATTGGGTGTTTTTGAGTCCACAAAGCCTTAAAATGTTCTTATAATTTTCGCCAGCGAAGCCTTATGTTCGTATATAGTCTGTTCTTATAAAAAAACGTGAATACAGTATGTAATTTATAATTATATTTTATTTTTCCCTTTTTTTCAGTAAAATTACTAAAAAATGATCACTAATAAAAATATACCACTGGCACAGACATATGGATGAACAACACTGGCTAAAATGTATTAGAGGTATCAGTTTTATGAACCCCAAGACATGGTTAGCGATGAATCCATGTATAGAAATACAAGTTTTTTATAAGAACGTCAAAAATTATTGAATCCTTTGGATGTTATCAACTTTTGGGGTTTAAAGCCTTAAACTTTCTTGTTTTTCACTATTTTTGTCCATTTTAGTGTACTGATTAAAGTAACTTTAGCAAGACTAAATTTCGCGATTTCGCGAATTTTTGACATTTTCGTGAAATCAAAACTCGCGAAAACGCGTGAGATTCCTGACTTGCGAAATTAAATCCACCACCAAATTTTTTAAATCGCATTTTCGGCGGAGAAACCAGTCCAAAGTCTCCATTTGTGGCAAAAAATGGCTTTTTTCAGCTGTTTTCAGGCCTATTCGCGAAATTAAATCCACGCGAAACTTTTCAAAACTCTGAATCGCGAAATTTAATCCGATTTAAGTGATTTCCTAAGATATTGGATTTTTTAGATCCCGCAAAGCCCAAATGTTCTTAAAGTGTTCTCAAATATTTGGCCCAAGCCTTATGTTCCTACACTTTGTTCTGTAGGAAAAACTATTCTTAACGATGGAGATTGATCCATGTGATATGCAAGAAATTCGTCCAGCTCAACAATGATTGCACTCTCAACAATTGACGTGGCTCATCACCTATTATCGAACGAGGTTTGTCAAACGAAACACCTATGTTTCTGTTTGTTTGTTTTTATATACTGTTTTTGGACCTACCTGGAGGTCCTATAAATTAACCGTTGTCTGTCCGTCCGTTCGTCCGTCCGTCCGTCCGTCTGTTACCAGCTTTTCTCAGGATTGGCTCATTAGTTTTTTCAGATTTTTGGCACAATGATGCAAAATGGCAATGCCCAAAATGTGACGGAGCCCGATTTTCGAAAAAAAATTTATATGCCGGAAAAACCGTTTTTTTGGTATTTTCTCGAGATTTTATCATTAGTTTTTTCTGATTTTTTTGCCCAAAACATGGCCTAGTCCGATTTTAGAGAAACATTTTTTCCGGCCGAAAATGCCGGAAATATGCCGGAAATCGCCGTTTTTCTGGATTTTCATTGGACTTTTTCCTTATTATTGGTTGTTTTTTTCATTCAAAAACATTATTAATAGCAACGCCCACCATCAAGCATGTTTCAATTTTCAATAAAATTGATTTTTGAAGCCGGAACTATTTAAAAGTCGCCGGAACAACCTATTTTTGCCGGAAAGACAGTATTTTTTGAATTTCTCGAGCTGTACTTTATGTTTTCTTATAAAATTTTGCACACTGATGCAAAATGACAATACCTTAAATGTAACGGAGCCCGATTTTCGAAAAATATGCCGGAAAAACCGGTTTTTAGACATTTTCTCGAATTTTCATCCTTAGTTTTTTCTGATTTTTTTGCAGAAAGATGCGTATTCGCAATGCTCAAAACATGACCAGCCGACTATCGCTGTTCAAGTCCTAGCCTGGCATGAATTCTTTAGTCAACAAAAATTGAATATGACTTATATATAATGTTCATCTCTGTTCTATCTTTTCAAGCTCCTTATTGCATTTTCTTACTCTTTGGCAATTTTTCTATTTTTATCTGATTCTCATTGTTAGGTAGGTCCATTTAGCATGTGGCTTGTTTGCTTCATTTTTATTATTTTAAGAAGAAAATTTGAAAACCTGGTTTACTTACGTTCAATTTGACTGCCACTAAGGTAGACTAAAGTCTACTTCTGACTGAATTTTGCTTTCTGATGATTTTGATGGCCTCCAACATTTGAAAAAAATAGATTCATTGGTCATGGTTTTATGTTTGTTTTTCTCCAAAAAGTGACTGGATCTAGTGGCATGGATTTGCTACCATCTCAAGCAAAGCCAAAAAATGGAGCCTGTCAAATTACACCGGGTCCCGTATCAGCGCCATCCAGTCTATCAAATAGCTATAAGTGCCGGGCTACACCTAATAGCGCTCAAGGTAAAGCTTTGCAGCATGACAAACGTGACCCTATGATAATTCATTTCAAGGGCCGTCAGATGAAAGGTCGAAAAATATTCTTTCCTACTATCTTTTTAAAATTTTCTCTTTTCAAAATTTTCTCTTTAAAAGGATCAGAAGGCTGAAATTATAGTCAGGTTTGACGGTGTGACGGTATTAACCCTTTTTCTGTCGGTGTTTCGGTCTTGAAAAAGAAAAAAAGCGACGGTATTTCGGTGTGAAAAGTGTAATGCGGTGACGAGAAAAGTACGATTTTTGATGTCGTTGTTGACGGCGATTCAAGAAATATACATCAGTATGTCTGTATTGGCAACCTTCTTAATCCCAACTTCAGTGTTATTGAGGCTCGGAGTTTTCTTCCCTAGATTTGATCAAATATTTTTTCTTTCTTTTGCTCCTTTTTTTTGTAACATTATATTCTTTTGGTGCTGTTGATCGAGACGAAATTTAATTTATTGCCTCAATATTTGTAATAGCAGTTCAGTTTGAGATATTCCAAAAATAAATTTTTGAAGCTATGTTTAAGGTTATACATGGATATTATTTCCATGGGTTATACAATCTTGGTCAAAATATATTGGTTTAATTCATTGTTTTTAGCAATTTAAAGTCCGGGCGAGAAAGTCGCTTTTGGGCTAATTGATAAATTTATTCAAATATTTCAATTCGGGAGAGGTTGAGCTCTATTGGATCATTATAGGATTTTTGGATCCTCAGATCCTAAGCTCCTAAGTCTTATAAGTCTAGCGTTAAAACTCAGAGTTAAAACTCTACCCTTCCAACCTAATTTAGACTATTAGAGCGCTTCCAAATCGTTTATGGTTGTAAGATTTCGTGGGAATTCTCCTTTTTTCTCAAATATTATGACTTTGATGGTACACGCACTGCTGAAGAGGATGTCAAAAGTATTCGGATTTTAGTTGTATGGAAATGTAGTATGGGCTCTTCCAGAAGGTTTTTGTACATGAGGGGGGGGGTGGAGGATATATTGTCCGGAAGGTAGTGAAAAATCTGCAAAATTTGCCCTATTTTAGGGGCAAACTTGCTCTGATTAGGGATGATTTTGAATTTCCGGGCAGTCAACCGATGCTTGCCCGGGGATGAGATCCGTTGTCCGGGGGGTCAAAATTCACAATCTCCGGGGGGTAAATTTTCTAAAAATATCATATCCTCCACCCCCCATATTCAAATTTTTTCTGGAAAAGCCCTATATAACCTTTCCAGCCCGCAAAATTTTGAAAAAAATGAAGAGTGAAAGGTTTTGACTTGTTTTTGATGCAAATTTTCAACTTTGCTCATAAAAGCTTGTGTCGGACTCGGTATATTGGCTAATTTTAAATCTCAGTATGTTTATTAGACTAGCAAGCGTCTGTCTTTCCTTGGACACAGGAACGCGGGAATAGTGCTTATAATAAAGAGTTCTTATAAAAAATAGAAATTGCCGCGGGAGAGTGTATTCAGAAAACATTTTAAAAAAATAGATCCCATTGAAAGTTTAATCTGCAGCGAAATACAACGACGTGGTTTACTAGTCTATATGTTTATCTGCTTAAGATCGTTAGGGACGCGATGGAGTTTTTACAAGCTCTTATTTGATTTCGTTGGTCGTTAACCAGTAATAAAACAATTTTGTTATTTTTTCTAAAGAACGCGTCATTTTTATTACTTCAAATGACCAATTATTAAAGTATCTTATAAACATTTTTTTTCTGTTTACCCTCTGGAAATGTTCATCCACCCCCTGAATGAATATAAAATGGAATGGCCCATTGTTGTTGTCAAAATATCAGACAACCCTCTTGTGGGGGGGGGGTTTGTAGGGGTTCGAAATACCGTTTTCCCGTCAAAATTTTTGCTGAATCCCGGAATCCCGAAAATTGAAAAAAATAATAACACCGTCATACCGGATTGTACAGGTTCAAATACCGGCATAATGACAAAAAATAAGGCCAAATACCGTCACCGTCTGATTTTTAAATACCGTTTTCCCGTCTTTTTTTTCGTCAAATCCCGTAATACCGTACTAAAAAAGGGCCAATCCCGTCACACCGTAAAAGTACAACCCCCCCTCTTGTTTTATGTACAATTTTTTTTTTCAAAAATGATTGAAACATTGCATTAAAAAACAAAACTTTATGTAAACTCCATTCTGACGGATTGAATTACGTACTTGCGAAAAAATAATAGATTGGTTTTACTTGATGACTTGCTTTTATTACAGTTAGCTCTAAGGTGTTGTTTGGGACTTTCTAAAAAGAGAGTAAGGCCTCAATACCAACATCACATTTATTATAAGGTGTTTGTTTAACTGGGGTTGGTCTGGACGTTTTGGTCTAAAAGAGGTGAGAATTTAGGGTGTTGATGAATGCTATCACTCCTTCCCAAAGATCTGTATGTGTTGAAAATCTGCAGATTCGAATCTCGTTTTTAGACAGATTGAATAGCACTCCGCGTCGCATACGTCATAATTATTTTAACTCAAATTTGTATGAGTCTCAATCCCACAGAGTTCATTTCGAAATGATTGGAAAACCGTGAAAGTTATTACCTTTCTTTTGATATTGTAATTAATTAACTTGCAAGAGCACCAATTAACGCAAAGGAGGATGGGATTGCCAGTCGAACAAAGGAATAAATTTATGCAGATTTGTTACTATTTTTAAAATTCAGTGCATTACGTCATTAAAATTCATCAATGGCTGCGTTTAGACCAGCCTGGCATTTGTAATTGCTTGCAGTATTCTTTTGAATTCTATTGTTCCGCGCAATTGTTCGGTTTGTCAAATGCCTAATGATGCCAGCGTGTTGGCATTTCGTTGGCATTTGAAATGCCATTTTGAGCAAAGGAATCCCCTTTTCTGGCATTTCAAATAAAACAAAGGAACCAAAACAAAGAGAAAAAATGACATTTTTGATTTTTTAAAGTATTTGCACGTTTTTTATTCAGTTCTTTCTATAGATTGTAAAATTTGCAAGATTTGCCATAGCCTAGCCCTACGGCAAAAAGTTTCAGTCTTAATGACTGCAGTTTTTGAGAAATTCCATGCTTTTCATTGTTTGATCTGTCAAAGTTGAACTTGAGGGAATCACCTTTTCAGTAATGACTCTAAAAAGACGATTCCTTAAATGCAATGACAGAAAATACAATGGAAAAGCTATTAAAATCGAATCCCTCATGAGCAAATGCCAAATTACAAATGCCAGTTGGTCTAAACGCAGCCAATAATTAATTATCTAGCTTTTCTTGCAGTAACTTTGGAGATTATGTTTGATTGTTTTTAAATAAAAAAAGGTTAGTCATTTCTGAAACTAGCGATGTTGTAGTACAGTTGACGCAGTTTCATTTTTTCAAGAGAAATTTGATTTTCATCGATAATAAGAGAGTGTATTGGATATTTTATAGCGTCGTTTATGAGAGTTTCTTGTTGACTGTGGCTTTCAATATTATCGAATAATGGTGCGTATCGGATGGTAATTAACGTCGAATTAGAGAGCACCAAGTCTATGTTCTGTATAGAGTGCAGTTCTGTTAATATTTCTATGTGAAAGAATTTAATTTAAAGTAAAACCTTTAAGTAAAACGTCAAATAGGTTGTGCTGAGCAAATATTTAGTAACCTATATAAACAATATATTTTTGTGGACACACTGTATTTTTACGAAGCCCAATAGTTACAGCATGTGATATTAAGTATTATCAACTGACCTTTATAGAAACTTTGAAGGGAGTTTAAAGGCAAGTAGGTAGGTATTCATGATATCCCAGCTGGCACACAACGTTATTTCAACGTCCATCTAATGTTCACAACGTCCATATAACGTTAAATGAACGTTGAAATAACGTTGGGTGTGTCAGCTGGGATGGCATCACTGCAGTGTCCTTGAAACCACACCGTAGATCAAATAGCTGATTGGTGGTAAGTGACGTAAAATCAGTCAATACGTTATTCGCAACCAATCAGCTGTTGAGTTAGTGATGTAATGTTAAAAGACATTGCAATGGTGCATATCATGAATTACACACAATACCTACTATCATGACTTTTCTACCTTAACGGTGGAAAATTCTTTGGTGAAACAAATTTGTCGTTTTTTATCGAGTTGCATCGGCTTTTTAGAGAAATTATGGCAGTAAAACGCGAATAAACTGAAAAAAAAGATTTTCCTTTAGTTTTTTACCGATCCTTTGTCGTGTTAAAAGTAGCATAAAACCAAAAACTTATCTTTAAAAGTATCAAATTTTAAACGAAAATGTTTTCAAAGTAATCAAAAATCACGTGGTACTAAAATTCGTCGGCAACAATTTATCATCGGTCAGAAATAAACGTCGGCAAAAAGATTCGTCGGCTGTAAAATTTTCGTCGGCTGTAAAATGTTGTCGATAAAAAATCTCGTCACTAAACGTTTTGTTCGTCAGTTTTAACCGACGAATTTTCTACCGATCCGTCTACTTTACGATACGTTTTGCAGAAAGTTTAGCCTTGGTTGGATTAGCTTTGATGTGTGACATTTGCTGGTATTGAGTTTCGAAATTTTCGATTTTCAACAGCATTTGTAAAAAAGAACCAGACTTAAAATTAGCGATCAAACTTAATGGTTTAAAGCCTTTCCCGCTTTCGCTTCCGCTGGGTCCAATGTTTTCCTACTCTTATACTTAGATTTATTTTTAACTCTTTACGTGCGACGGTCCTTTTTTCCTAATTTTTTTAAGAAAATCGCTAGTTCAACTTTAAAGGCTTATTTCTCCGGATCTAGAAGGAGTTAAGCTCGTTCATAGCTCGTTGGATAGCTTTGAGTCTCCTCTTTCTTTTGGGCGCCTCTTGGGTTCTCAATCTAGGAAGGGTGGGATGGGCGCCGGCTAAAGGGAGGGGACAGGTTGCGATAATGAAAGCAGTCAGGCCCGCTGCGCGGGATTTTTCCAGTGGTAAGGGGTCCCAGTGGGTCTGTGAGAAGGGGGTGTATCCAGGGCACAATTTTATATGATTACAATTCAAAACCTAAAACGGGAGGTCCAATCTTTCTTTCGTCAATATTTACTTTATTTAAAGATACTTGTATTACAAAAACGCTTGTTGGCCTCTTAACTTAAAGAGAAAAAAAAACTTTAGGTCAGTCTCCGTCAAATTTGCTTTAAAGGATTGGAGTGAGTGTGTACATTTACGTCTTAAATGTCAGTACACGTTTTTATAAGAACATCCAAAATTTTCGAAGCAGTAGGATGTTCTTAGACTTTTGAGTTTTAACCCTAAAAATGTTCTTAACATGTTCTCATTTTCACCGTTTTTTAAAAAATTGGCCGTTTTAGAGTCCACAAAGGCTTATAATGTTCTTAATCTGTTCTTAACATTTTGGCCATCGAAGCCGTATGTTCTTATATAGTTTGCTCTTGTAAAAACGTAAAAGATCTCGTTACTAACGGTTAAGTTAAAGTAAAAGTGTGAGAGAGAGTTTTTATGTGTTTGTGGGGGTGTTTTGTAAGGCAGGTCAGCCAGTTTTATTTGAATAGCACCCACTGGAAGACAAATTTAATCTTATTTGGTAGAATTGCTTTAAGCTGCTTTAAGGTAAGTTTTTGTTCGTATGTATGGATTGGAGCTTCGATATTTCGATTTTTTGCAAGTACACGATGCTCTTCCTTGAAGAGATTTAAATGGAGGAAAATATAGATAGATGTACAGTCAGTAAGAGTAGTAATTCTAGAGAAAAAATGGTGCCATGATAGCGTTTCGAAGAGCACTCGCTCTACCGGCTGTAAACTCACTTTGAAAGTGATTATTTCTTGGATAGTGACAGTCTTAATCTTTACTACTACCTGGAACCTTTAAAAAATCGCTCGCTTCTGGAACAGGCTTGTTCTGGAAACAGAAAACCTTTCAATGAAAATGTTTTGTCCACGCAACACGCTTGTCGTTGTTTGTTTGGACCGTCTTTTTTCATCAGTCCGGGCTCCGCCTTGCGGGGCTTTATTCGGCGCCCTGTAGCGTGTTTTTCCGGCGGTGGTGGGTCTATCACTGCCCCAGCGCTCCGGTGTTCCATCGCTGGATCTTTGAAAAAAAGTCGGCTAATGATTATCAGGGTGATTAATCACGGCATTTGGTTTAAAGCTGTTGTCTAATTTGCCGAACTTATGATTCCGTGATTTTCGTTCATTCATTCCTTTCTTTGTCCTTTTTCAGATTACAAAAAAACACAACCTAGCCATTAAACCGAACCAAAGACCAAGAATCATCCCGATTTTACCGATATGATTGAAGAAAACCCCGATGTATTATGGTTGGTCGTTGTCGGGTTTATTATTGCTTTTGTGTTGGCATTTGGTATCGGTGCTAACGACGTCGCAAACTCATTCGGCACTTCGGTCGGCGCTAAAGTGTTAACGTTATTTCAAGCGTGTATTATTGCAAGTATTTTCGAATTAGCTGGAGCTATTTTGATTGGCTCCAAAGTATCAGGTATAATATGATTCCTTTTCGTTTACATTTGACGCTCTCTAATTCGATTTTCAAGGGGGGTCGGATTTTTATTGAATAGTAGAGCGTCGTTTATGTGAGTTTCTTGTTGACGGTGATTTTCACTATTATCGAAAAATGGGGCGTATCGAATAGGAGCGTTTTTTATGGCAGTTTCTTGTTGACTTTCAATATTATCGAATAATGGGGCGTATCGAATAGTAAAACTTCGAATAAGAGATCCTTTTTTGGAAATTTTTTGGAAATTTACCCTCCGGACAGCGGAACCCTCCCATGAAAAGCATCAGTTGAGTCCCTGGACATTCAAAATCCCTCAAACAGAGCGAAAATTTCACCAAACAGAGCAATTTTACCCCCTGGACAGGACAAATTTCGTAGATTTTACACTACTTTCCGGACACTATATACTCCACCGCCCATGTACGAACATTTTCTGGAAGAGCCCTCTGTGAAGAGTCGAAAAAAAATGTGGGACCTAGACCCATGGAGATATTTTGTTGCTGATTTTTTATTGTCGTTGTTAAAAAGTCTACTCAACCAAAACATTTCTTGTTGTTGTACGCTTGATGGGGATTTTCTATTTTAAAGTGTGTGCAGATACTTGAATGTTTTGTCTATTGCGTGTCGACTTTTTGATTTTCTGCAGAGCAGACAAATCACTTGAAACTTTATAGCTATATATTTCAGCGTTTCAAAAAATGGTGTTGAAATTTTTTTTCTGCGGTTGTTTTCTTTATTTTACCGCAGATTTGCAAACACAATAACACTTCCATGCTGTCGTTGAAAGCCATATAAGTATAAAGAGACCAGGCTGTAGACATTATTGGCTTTCTTTGTAATGCTCTTTGCATACTCTCGAATAAGCGTTCCCCCTCTAATAGATCTTCCGAGAATTTTTCACTTTCCACCCAGGACATTTTTATTCCACCCCACCCGCCCACACTTATTAAGTTTTGAGAATTTTTCTACCCAGCCCGTTTATTCCAACCCCCCCCCCGTTTATTAGGTACCCGAAAGTAGTAGGATTTTCATGTTGTTATTGAAAGTTTTATGTTACGGAAGAGTTTCCTTTACTCAAACAAGTTTTCTCGTCCCTTCAGTTTAACAAAACCTTAAATATATAAACCTGTTTATATAACTCGAAATTTCTGAACAGATTTGTGTTCTCCGTGCGGGTTCGAGTTAAGGATACTCCACCGTATAACGAAACTAGGCTGTAGACAATTGGAAGTTGATCTTTGTAAAGTTTTTTTGTTGTGTTTCTACTTGACATTCCATGGCCCATGTCAACCTTCCAAAGGCGATTGAAATATGATAGTTTGGTTAATAACGTGTTTTGCTAGATAATTCTTAAAATGATATTTATACTCGTGTGAGTAAAAGAAGCTGCAACAATGGCGGGCCTGAAGGGTGCTCAAATTTATGATGAGGAGTCTTTATTTCTTTAATAAGGGCTATGACTAAAGGAAACACTCTCCTACATAAATTTTGAAAACCCTCCTCAGATCCGCTACTGTTGTAATGTAATGATTCTAAGTCTAAGACTTACAACTCTTCAGTGGCCTAAACTGGAAGTTTTACGTCAAATCCCAATCCAATTTTCAGATTTTTATTTCTGACTTACTTCTTTAGGACTATAAAAATTGCAGATGATTAAGCAATCAGACCGTATATAAACTGAAGTTGAGATACCTTTTCATGCGTGTCATATCTTTCGGTCTACGGTGGAATGTAGCAGGCCGGCGTAATAGCCGGAGGCGTTTATACGGAAATCAAAATTCATTGTCTTAGTTTTAGCATAATCGTGAGATTCACTCTGGCATTGAGTAGTGTAAAGTAGATATCGACGTTACCTTTGATCGGCTTAAAATTTAACTCAGAATCTTTAAATCGTTTAGAAACATTAATAACATACGGTAGATTAAAGGAGACATTCGGGCTGTAGAGGTACGAGTTAAAGGAACTCCGTTGTATTTCAGTTGTATAAAAATATAACACAGAAACGCTAATCTCTTCATCTTTTAGTCTATGTGCTTTTGAAGGGAATCTGATATCAATACACATAGCAAGAGGTTAATGGGTGAATGAAAAGAGGTATTAATCCTCTGTTGGCGATCTACTTGTCTGGCATGAAGTGTTCTATAATGTCCATTTTAGAGATTTTTTTAGTCCAAATTTGGGTTTTGCTTGACTCTTAACAGGGATTCCATTTCCAAAATAGGGGACATAAACACATCCCAGACCTATTGATTTTTTTTGGAAGTATCTCTAGAATATTATCACTGCAAAAAAGAATTTTCCCAGTTTTAGCAGAGATTTCAATCCCATAATATACCCAAATCCTAGACCCAAATGATTTTGGTTTCCCTTGAGTATTTCCAGAAGACTATCTAACTGTCCCTTTTGTTAACTCTCTAATTTGAACTTCAAAGGCATGAGAACTAAGAACTAGTTAGAGAACCTCTCGAAGTCTCGAATAACAGAGAGTAATTTAAACCACTTTCCGGCTGAGGGTGAAGGGGTCTAACTGTCCCTTTTGTTGATAAATACAGTTGATTCTCTCTAATCCGAACTTCAAAGGATCAGAAATTATCTTCGAATTAGAGGAAGATTCGAATTATAGAGAGTAATTTAAACCACTTTCCGGCTGAGGATGAAGTGGTCTAACTGTCCCTTTTGTTGATAAATACAGTTGATTCTCTCTAATTCGAACTTCAAAGGATCAGAAGTTTTATTCGAATTAGAGAAAAATTCGAATTATAGAGAGTAATTTAAACCACTTTCCGGCTGAGGATGAAGTGGTCTAACTGTCCCTTTTGTTGATAAATACAGTTGATTCTCTCTAATCCGAACTTCAAAGGATCAGAAATTATCTTCGAATTAGAGGAAGATTCGAATTATAGAGAGTAATTTAAACCGCTTTCCGGCTGAGGATGAAGTGGTCTAACTGTCCCTTTTGTTGATAAATACAGTTGATTCTCTCTAATTCGAACTTCAAAGGATCAGAAGTTTTATTCGAATTAGAGAAAAATTCGAATTATAGAGAGTAATTTAAACCACTTTCCGGCTGAGGATGAAGTGGTCTAACTGTCCCTTTTGTTGATAAATACAGTTGATTCTCTCTAATTCGAACTTCAAAGGATCAGAAGTTTTATTCGAATTAGAGAAAAATTCGAATTATAGAGAGTAATTAAAACAAAAACCACTTTCCGGCTGAGGATGAAGTGGTCTAACTGTCCCTTTTGTTGATAAATACAGTTGATTCTCTCTAATCCGAACTTCAAAGGATCAGAAATTATCTTCGAATTAGAGGAAGATTCGAATTATAGAGAGTAATTTAAACCGCTTTCCGGCTGAGGATGAAGTGGTCTAACTGTCCCTTTTGTTGATAAATACAGTTGATTCTCTAATTCGAACTTTAAAGAACCAGAAGTTTTATTCGAATTACAGAAAGATTCGAATAACAGAGAGTAATTTAGGCCACTTTTCAGCTGAGGATAAGTGGTCTAATTGTCCCTTTTATAGATAAATACAGTTGTCGTTCTCTAATTCGAACTTTAAAGAACCAGAAGTTTTATTCGAATTACAGAAAGATTCGAATAATATCAGTTCGAATTAGAGAGAGTGGATTGTAAGTACAGTTAACACTCTCTAATTCGACTTTCTACTGTTCGATACGCTCCCTTATTCGGTGAAATTCTAATTCCCCTTTTTTCTAATTCCCCTAATCAAATTAGAGACCGTCAACTTTATTGCCTTGCAGCACAATAAGTTTCGGCTCGATTGCCTGTTTCAAAGATAACTTGTACATTTATATCTTGTTTTGCTCGGAAAGTTAACTTAAGCATTAGTGACTGCTTCTAGACGATGTTATCGTCCGTTACAGTGATAGTAAAGGCGGAAAAAATGGCGGTATGGCGTTATGGCGGTATACGGTATATGGCGGGAGAGTTTCGAAGACTAGCAACTCTACCGACTGTAAACTCTTTTCGGCAAAAAAAACCCGTTTGTGAATTTTCTTCGGCTTTGGGCTTTTTTCTTTGATAGTGATTCGTCTTAGACTATAACATAGTCTAGACTGGTTCTTGCGAGCCACTATATTTTTCTCTGGCCTTTCTTCAAGCTACAGAAGTTGAAGTAAAATAATCTGCCATCTTTACGGAGTACACGACCACAGTTTTAGACCTTGGGTACACTGAAAGAGTTTTTTCAATTTAATGCGTCGAAGTGTCATTTTTTCCTTTTCAATTTGTAGCTCGTAAATATCAGGTTTTTGAGATTTTTTTGTTTCTGAAAGTTGACCGTATCGTTTTGTCATTTTTTTCTACGTTGATTTTTCCAAATAAATCAAAGTTTTGAATTTCAATGAATTCAACAATATAAGCAAAACAATATCAACATCGTTCTAAACCCCGGCGGTGAGTTGACGAGTACACTTTTTTATAAGAATAACGAGGCTCAAAATCACCAAAAAATAAGGACAGTTTAAGAACAATTCTGAGCCTGGAATTACTCCGATTCAAGCAATTTAGGGGTTGAAGTACTTTAATGGGATAAATTTTCGCGGGGATTAAATTTCGCGGTTGAGCTCATCCGCGAAATTTTAAGATTTCGCGGGGATTAATTTTCGCGGATGGCACTATTGGGGGGCATTATTTTCTCGATTTTGTGACTTTTACTGTCAAATCATGCATATTGGTTGTTGAAATACACATTATTTGCCCATCTTTGATGCAAGTAACCATTCAAATAGTATTTATTTGACATATTTTGAGTTTTGTTTAGAAATATTTCGCGGATGGGCCTTTCTCAAATTTCCAATGGGACTTATTTTCGCGGATGACACCCAAATCCGCGAAATCCGCGAAAATTAATCCCCGCGAAAATTTATCCCATTAAAGTAGTACAAGGATAAGAAAAGATGAGAAGAATTTGAGGCTCAATTCAAAGCAGCAAAAAATAACAACAACATTTACTGGTTCTTATAAAAAAAAGTGTAGGTCCGAGCTGAAAATCGAGAGGATGAATTTAGACGTTTCCCCAAATTGTGGTTGATGAGCTTACCAATTTAAAACGAGTAAAAGTTATACTCAAACTCTCCAGAGTTTTAAACGAGCGAGTAAACGAAAATTTTATGTAATATTTTAAAATTTTAAAAGACAGAAAAGTCAACAATCATTTTTCGAAATTTAACACTCATAAAACGTGATTTAATCTATTCAAATACTTTTTTTACCAAATTAATCAAAATCTCGGATTTCCCGCAGCAGTATAATTTAATGAAATGAAATGTACAACCCGCCTGCCATATCATCATCTCACATTATTATAATTTCACATAATATTACAAAACGTGTAGTATGTGATAAGATTTTTTTACTATGTTTGCTTGTTATCATGTTACAGTACTATGTATATGTATAGACTAGAGTCTGCTTCTGGCTGAATTTGCTTTCTAATATAATTTTTGATGACGCTCAGTCCAGTGAAGTAGACTAGAAGCATTTGACGAGGTTGCCATTTTGAAAAGAATATGTTTAAAATTCAAATAACAAAAAAGCTACTTGAAGTTGAAAAATATGATTAAGAATGAGAAACAAACATCAATAACAGATTTTTGCAATCCCTTATTTTCAAATAATAAAAACATTGCTTCATTATATTTTTACCTGGCAAAAACAACGAAAATCTGGCGGACTGTTTTACAGTGAGAAAATTTAAGCGATTTTTCCGACGAAGAGGGAAGCTCTAGGATTCTTCGTAAAAATCTGGTACGGCGGCCGCCGTACCTGCCGTATTCAGTGCGTCGTGCTTGCGCTCCCTTCTTGTCCCTGTCACGGCACCTCTAATCCCGAAGAGATGGATAAAGGATCACTAGGTGACCACTGAACCACCATTGAAACTTCTTTTTTTGTACAACAGCGGAATCTTGTTTACTCAGACCTCTTTAACTCGAATGTCACCTTGTGTCAAGTTTTCTGATCCCTTTAGTTAAAGAATGCTTTTACATATCTCGATATTTCCATATTTCGAACAAATTTGTGTTCCCACGTGCGTGTTCAAGTTACGGAGACTCCACACTGTAATAAACCAACAAATACCAACAAATATCAGACTGATGAAATCACTGATTATCTAAATAAAATTTACCGAATCGACAACTTTTTTATCTAAATCTTGTTGGGGCGGTACCCTTCTTTCTTAATTGACGACGCCCTAACAACACCTATAGTCTAGCTTACACGTCGATACTTTTTAAAGCCTTCGGATGATCTTAAGTTAATGAGTTTTGAGCCTAAAAATGTTCTTAAAATAATCTTATTTTCCCCATTGTGTGCAATTCGTGGGAATTGGGTGTTTTAGGGTCCGCAAAGGCTTAAAACGTTCTCAACTTTATTATATTCATATTAATTCAAAAAATTTATGATATTTTGACCAACAAAACCTTCTTTATATAGTTTGTTCTGATAAAACAACGTGTATTGTAATGAAACAAAAATACACTAAGCCCAGCTAAGCCCGCCGCTTACTTAGAAAATGACCTCCATAAAGTCTGTTTGTCAAGAAAATACTTTTAAGTAAATATTAGAAAGGTTAAACTGTTATAGGTGCATTCGCATGCTTGTTTCTATCATTTGTCAAACATTATATAACGATAAAGTAAATATGACAAAATATTTGAAATGGATATACTTTTGAATGCCAGAAAATTGGCCATTCCATTTTATATCCATACATGGGGCAGAGGATTATTTCCAGGGGGTAATCTGGGAAGAATTTCCAGAGGTTCCAAAGGAGAGTTTTTCTAGCTCGAAGGGCTAGATGTCGTGCTTTGGCAGAAAAGTGTGCCGTGGTTAGGTAGAAAATCCTACCTAGGTCACGTGACATTGCAATATAATTTCAGCGCTTGACCAATCAGAGGCTTCGTGGGTTTTTGAAAACAATAGCAACAATATTTTTCCGATATTCTCTTTTTTTTGCCTGCGATGGCTTAAAGCCCGACATCTAGTCCTTCGGGATTTATAAATCTATGTTTTTTCCGTTTTAAAAGGATAAGGGTAAAAGAATGGTTTTAAGTTTTGTAATTTTAAGATTTGAAAATAATTTTTCGAACGGTTTCATTGCAAATTTTACCATCTTCCAAATAAATTAATAAATCCAAAGCCTCATATCTTCTTTTCTAGCATCTTCATTCTCACTAAATCGCGCAACATAGCTTCAATCTTGCTCGAAATATATTGAGACTTTAGTGTTTTTTAACGTTTTTCAGAATTTAAAGTTAGGGCGAGAATTGCTATTTTGGCTCTTCCACTTTCTTCCATTGAATATTTTGATTTTTGAGGGGTTTGATGGCTTCTAGGCTATACTCCAAGCCTGACCGAAACAATTTGGAGCTTTTAAATACTGAGATCCTAACTCGAGTTTAACGCGCTTAAAAATCATTTGTGGTGTTTAGAATTTCACAAGGAAATCCCCGTTGTCTCAAATATTTTGTGTGGGATTGTTGGTCTACCACTACTAATTTTGAAAAAATGAACCGATTGATCTCTATCGGAAATTTCACGCTGAATCCGTTTTTTTGATTGGTTTCACCGTATCTCTAATGGTTGACCCTGTGTGCGATCAAATGTATAGGTCATTTTCAAAATATAACAGATACGTCATTCGGAACGTATGCCGAACTTTAAAGATACGTCTTATTCGGGCTGGACAGGTTAAGATTCGTTTTTATAAGAACGATTTTATACAAGAACAACAACAAGGCTCAAATTGCCAAAACATGAGTCTGGAATGACTAATTTTTAGTAAACTGATGCCCAGCTGGCACACAACGTTGTTTCAACGTTCATCTAACGTTTACAACGTCCATATAACGTTAGATGAACGTTGAAACAACGTTGTGTGCCAGCTGGGTGGGTCCTATCTGTAAGAATGGGTGCTTTCTTTTCTTTAATCCTTTAACTGCCGTTCGTATTTTTTGAGTGTTCAACCTATTTGCAACGAAAAGAAATGAAGTTTCGACCTATTTGCCAGATGTCGGCATATGCCATTTATGAGCGACTAGAGTTTACCATCACATTTAGCTTTCTTTTCTGAAAAATATCATAAATATATGTGTTTACTTCGAGTTGAAAAATGTATAATAATGAAAAACATACTTGAAATATATTTTAATTATTCAACTATGCTATTTAATGAATCAAAATCGAACTTTCAATAAACTTTTTAAAAAAACCTCTTGCAAATAGGTTGAGATCTCTCTTGACGGCAAACACCGGCAAAGAAATCGAAAATGCTCTTGTCGGCATATGCCGACAGCGGCACGGAAAGGGTTAGAAAAGTCAGAACAGGCTGATGGAAGAAGTGTTAAAATGCTGAAAAAAAATCGAGCAGCCGTGGTCTGGACCTTGTCGCAACATGAGCCATGCCGCCCTGTTTTCTCACCCCTCCCGAAAAAAAAACTCGTTCGATATTGGCATTTTTTCTTAGTTAGATAGGGCGTTTATGTGCATTTCAAGTTTGAATTCCTGGAGTGACGGCACTTAATGGGTAAATATTATCTTACACCAGCACACCCCTGTCTTAGAGCCCCGGTGGGAGTTTTTCCCTTAGTGGGGATAAAAAATCTTTTTGAAAGCCCAATGGGGATAGAAATTCTATAGTTTCAAGGTTAAAAAATCTAGTAGGGATGGTTTTGGAGTGCAATTTTTAATCATTGAATTTCGAGTGGGGATAAAATCAAAATCAATTTGCCAGTGGGGCTGAAATTTTTGCCAAATTTTTCAGTGAGGCTGGGGTCCCAGCGGGTCTGTGACACAGGGGTGTACCAACAGTGTTACCACTTTGTATTTGTAATTTTCTCCTCTTTCTCTTTTCAGATACTGTTCGTAAAGGGATTATAGATGTCAACCAATTCAATGGTAGTGAGCCACTGGCCATGGCTGGAGCCTTTAGTGCTCTCACAGCTACTAGTATCTGGCTTATTGTTGCGACGTTCTTCAATTTACCCGTGTCAGGGACCCATAGTATCGTCGGCGCCACTATTGGTTACGCTCTGGTCGCGATTGGGTCCAAAAGTATTGGATGGGCAACTTTTGGTAAAATTGGTAAATAATACACGCTATTTTTATAAGAATGGTGTTTTTTTATTTCATCATGGATATTCTTGACTTTTTGGGAAAAATCATCCTGAAATATTCATTCAGTCTTCTTAGGTTAGAACGCAAACCCAACTTAATAAATCTAGCATGCAATATATACCTCAAGCAAGAATTTGTTGTAAAGAAGGGTGTTTATGAGGACTAAGGGTCTGTTCCCCCTGCCACTCCTAGTCCCCCCGGAAGAAACATACTAATCCAAAAATAAATTCGAGTTTACATTATATAAATGTCTGCATCTTTGTTGATGTTAAAGGTTTTGTATAAGAGATAAGAGTGATATCGTTTGCTTACTTATGAATTTAAATTTACAAGCTTTTTCACATTGGATCGATACGGTCTGGAGCAAGATTGGTCAGAAAGAAGAAAAGAAAAACATTTTTTTTGCTTACCGTAAATCCTCGAATAAGCGCCCGGGCGCTTATTTAATTTTTCAGGCTCTAAATGGGGCGCTTATTCAAGCGGGTCGCTTATTTTTTTATTTCAGAAATTCGTATATCAACAAATTCGAATTCTGCTTAAACTTGACTGTTTCAAAGAGTTGATTTTTCAAAAAAGGATGAATAAAAGAAAAATTGGAAAAATCCAATTGACAATGTCTATCATTTTATTCTTAATCGATTTCTTTCTTTTTAAGACACAAGTATCTACTTAATATCTTATTCAATCAATAACAACATTCGAATAAGCGCCCCTCCCTTGAGGAGGCACTTATTCAAAGGGGGCGCTTATTCGAGCGGGGCGCTTATTCGAGGATTTACGGTACATCAGCATAATATAACAACAGGCAGACACTGTTCTGATATGGAATATATATCTGATATGAAACGGAAACACTTGTAAAATGTAAAAATAAAACCTATAAATGCGTTGACTTATTGTCTTTTCTGGTTTTAAAGACGTATTGGATTTAAATTTTATGCTTATTTTTCAGCTGCATCATGGGTAATATCACCATTGCTTTCTGGGTTGATATCATGTGCCATTTTCCTTGGTATTGATCGATGGATCCTCAAAAGTGTAAGTCTCTTTTATGCAATGTTGCAGTTTTCCTTCAATAGACGAAAATCTGTCCGTATGAATTTTCTAGCATGTACGGAAAAAAGCAATCTCATTTTAATCATTCTATAAGCCCAGTTAAGATAATGAGTTTTGAGGATTTTACTATAAAATTTGTCCGTTTTTTCGGAGCACACTGTATTTTTGTCTCTATTGCAAGCCATAATCCTATAGAATTCATGAAACTCAAGTTAAGGAGTTTCTTAAAATCAGTGTTTTTCATTTGTAATTGTGCGTAATCCGATTACTCGCGATAGTCGGGTTCGATTTCCCGATCTTTCCGGTTTGGTTTCCCGATTTGGTTTGCGTTTGTGCTCGCACTTACTAGGATATACTCTTTTAAATTTTATGTTAGATATATTGAGAAAGGCTTCGACCACGATAAAGATGCTTGAATAATGGTTTGCTATTCAAAAATGACAATTACCGGAGTTTGCAGCCGTCATTACGGCTGTTTTAATGATATTATTATCATTGAGATTCTTTGTCTGTAGTAAATTCCTTCCATGGTCCTGAACAAAAACCACTAATAAACCTTTTTGTATACTTATTTTCCAAATTCAAGATATAGATATAGACGTTTAGCAAGAAAACAATTGTAAATATTTTAAATTTCAATTTATCGATCTTGATAAAGAGTTTAGAAAAATACTTGACGGTTTTTCTTATGACTATGGAAGGGAATATACATGCAAAATATCTCAAATCATCTGATTAGACGAGACCAATTTGATTAGTTGTTTTACGGGCCCGACCCTGAAATTAAAAAAATCGAAATAAAAATAAAATCAATTTTGGTACTACTTTTTTATTTTCTTTGCTTTTCAGACTGCCAACTTTTCAAAATTTTGGTGTTTTTCAAAGTTTTGAGAGTTTTATGTCCAATTTTTCATTTTCTATTTTCTATTTCGCATTTTTGTCAAGACGTAGTAGTTTCTGCTGCCTTTTTTGGAGATTCTATACGTAAAATTCTCCTTTTATTTTTATTTTTTCGCCGACCGACCCTATTTTTTGGGTAGCTTGGCCCGTAAAACAACAAAGTAAATTGGCCTCGTCTTACCACTTATAAACAAATCTTTTTCCTTTTATTTTCAGAGCAGTCCATTGAAGTATGGTTTGATCGCACTCCCTTTCTTGTTGTTCGCAACCATTTTTATAAATCTGTTCTCCATTTTCTACAGCAGCAAAGAAGGTAAAGAATCTTTTTGTAATTTTTATAGCACGATTCAAACAAGGGAGAGGTACTAGGTTTGCGAGATGACGGATATGTCCGAGCTAAAGTTCGAAAATCGAGCCTTAATTTTTGTACCCAATCTAGGGACTTTCGAAGGTTCGAAAAAGGGACCCTTATGGCGCTCGCGCATACCCGGCACCCATTTTGCCTAATCCCCCCGGGATTTAAAACCTATATATGCCTCGGTGAACTGTTAAGAATTTCAGTGGTGATATAAAAAAGTATTTTCCAGGAAAAAAACGTACACTCCCTGTTGAGGACGTCCAACCTTCTATGGTTCTATGACATCGTACTACGCTATGTTATACGTGAGAGTTGAAAAATGCAGTGGGGTTTTTTAGTGTAATTTCCAGTGGGGAAGCTTCTATCAATCAAATCTTTTTTAACTTCTTAAAAACCTCAACTTCTAAAGGACTAAAAGACAGCCCTTAAACCTTTTTCCAATATTCGAAGAAAATCTTTAGAGATCGAAATAGAGAGAGATTATTCGAGCAGCCAATGTTTGATTTGCATAACTCCTTATCGGCCCTTTTCATGCCGAGTCTAGGCTTACTCTTGTCTCCCGAATAGACGGGGGGCGTCCGAATAAGCAGGGGATAGGAAATTTTCTAAATTCTAATAAACGTGGGGTGGAATAAGAGGGGGGGGGGTAATTTGAAGATATGATTTTTTTTAATTGGTATCAATTTCAACAACAAAAAAGAAATTTTAACAAATGAACACATAAAATAAGAACCAATACTAACAAAAAGGAAAATTTTAGCAAGTTTAAGGTCTATCTACACTGTAATAAAATATTGAATTATTCAAATTAAATTAACAGGGGGGTCTTAATAAGAGCGGGGGGATGGATTTTTTTCTCTTAACAATTAGCGTCTATTTGGGAGACAAGAGTATGGTTTTATTTAATGAGGACCTGCACAAAAATGCAGGGCAAAAGTTTTCCCAATTTTAAAAATGCCGTATTTTGAGAATTCACATAATTGAGAAGTGTTGGAATAAGGGCTGGCGAAAATGTGTCAAAATTTTGAGACTATAAATCACTTTTTCTAGTCTTTGGTATGGCTGATTTTGCATGGTATGTTATATTTGGTATCTGCATTGGAGCGTCCCTTGTCATCTCCATCATAGAGGCTTTCGGTGTAAACCCATGGCTTAAAAAGAAAATTCTTGCAGAATCAGAATCTGCGGAAATTCCTTCAGTACGTTTCGATAACGAGGCTGGGAAAGATGAAGAAAAGGAGACTGACGAAAAAGGTAATTATAGGTTTATTGATTGTTTGAAATTCATTTTTGGATATTTGGTAGTATAGACAATAATGAAAAACTTAGAATCCCAAAATTTTGAGTCCCAAAAGTCCATAATGACAGCTTGAGGGCTAGTTGAGGTTTTTTTTTGCCAATTATGAAAGTCTTGACTTTGAGGGAAAATATTTCAAGTTGCAACTAAGGTCACATTGGTCCATTTTGATTTTCTGAAAGTACTCACGGTAAAGTGTCAAACAAACCAATGTGACCTTGATCGCACTTTCTATTTACTCCTTTGATTTATCAATCGTTAATAGGACTGAGTCAAAAAATCTTTTGAATTTATTTTTTTGCGATTCAGGGTTTTCAAATGTTTCGCGTGGGACTAAATTTAAGCAAATTAGCCAAAAATCAATTGAAAATGCTCCTGAAATCGCCGATTTTTGTCGAATAAAATAAAGCAAATTAACTTGGTTTTTAAGCCGGAAATCTGATTTTACAAATTTTACACAATATCAATTTATATATCAAAAACTGCGAAACTGTTGTCTTACATACATACACACTCAACGGTTCTTACACCTCTATTGACTTACAGCAAAGGAAAATCATCTTCCATACACGACTAACACTAATTCCGCCAATTATGGATCTATAGGTACGTTCAGGGATAATCAGATGGTTTGGATATCTTTTGATTGTAGATTCATTCCATGGTCCTGAGCAAAACATCTAAAACTTTTTGATTAAGTCCTTTCCCATGTGAGATATTACGAAATATGACAATTTGAAATCTTTATAAATAGCTCTCACTTCAAAATCCTTTTGTTTTCTTGCGAAAACTCTAAAACTGTACTATAACTTAGATATCTAGACTTTGGAAAACAGTTCTATTAGCAAGATATCTCAAACCGTCTGATTATCCCTTCAACTTAAGTTCTCAATTCAAACGCATGATTTTCACAACCCTTGTTAAGGCTGATTTTCTCTCAACAAAGATTTGTCCAACAATGTTTTCAACTATATGGCTCTGTGTAACTAGAATAGAGGGTCCCTATAACTTGAACTCGTTCATTGAAACCCGACCTTGATCGGAACTTAAGTAAGTAAGTAAAAGTAAGTAAGTTTGCGACCGCAGTCGAGAGCAACCCGTAGGCTCCCTTTTCGTATAGCTGTCTACCCAAAGGTAGGGGAGGGCGCCACTTATTTCCCTGGATTGCTCCACTTACTCTTGATCCGTCTCTTCAGCTGCTGAGCATCAAACAGAGAGACATTAAGTACCATTTTGGGAATCTTTGGTATGACCCGGCTGGGGATCAAACCCACAACCTTGCGCACTGTAGCTGGATGCTCTACCTTAATGCTACGGTCGCTTACGTTCGATCGGAATTTACGTCTACTCAATGTGAACAATAGAAAGAAAGAATGGGCCGGGTATTTTATGGGGACTAAGACTTAGTTACCACCTGCTTCCCAGGCGGCACACAACATCAAAACAACGTCCATGTGACATTCATAACGTCCAAATTAGGCTATTTGAACGTTAAAACAACGTTGTGTGCCAGCTGGTTTGTTTCAGTCTAGTGGTAAAAAAACATATTTTCCCAATATATTTCAGGTACCCATAACGAAGGCTTCGAGCATGCTTCAGAAGCGAATGACGAAATAAATCAAAATGGTGACACCAAAAATAAAGAAACTGCCACAATCACTATAAGTCATGAAGAGAAAAAAACTATAGACACAAAACCGCGATCTGAATCAACGAGGTCCCGGACCCGTAGCGTCCTTGATAGCGTCCTTCCAGAGCCAGATGATAGCGCGCGATCACAAATTCAAGATGATCCACATTCAGCACAACTTTTCAAATATCTTCAGATTTTAACCGCCGCGTTTGGCGCTTTCGCACATGGTGGTAATGATGTTAGGTAATAGTGATTTTAAAGTTTTGTTGGGATTATTTCAGAATACCTTATCGGCCAAAACTTAGTCGGCCCTAAGTGACTAAATTTTGGCTTGGTGACTAAAATTAGGGCCGAGTAAAAATTTAGGCCGACTAAAATTTGGGCCGACCAAAAATTTAGAAATGCCCAAAACTTATATATTAGTCGGCCCTTAGTGACTAAATTTTGACGAGGTGACTAAAATTAGGGCCGACTAATAATTAAGGCCGACTAAAATTAAGGCCGACTAAGTTTTGGCCGATAAGGTATGCACCCCTACAATGCCTTTTGGTAATTCTTTTTCACTTTTACAACAGTTACTTAATGAGATTAAATTTGGCGGGGTTTGAATTTCACAGATTTCGTGGATTCGGGTGTCATCTGCGAAATTAAGTCCCAATGGACATTTGGAAAGGTCTTATCCGCGAAATATTTTTAATCGAAACTAAAACAAATGTCAAATAAAGTTCTTTATAGACCAATATCAATCCTACCGGTTTTATCGAAAGTCTACGAACGTGTTATTTTAACACAATTATGCGATTTCATTGAAAGGAATTCACTTTACCGTCCAAATCAATCTGGATTTCGGAAAGGGCACACCACAACAACGCTACTCTTAAAACTACGTGATGATATAATCAAAGCTATGAATAAAAGTGAAATTACACTATCAATTCTTATCGACTACTCCAAGGCATTCGATACGATCGACCATTTTACCCTCATTGATAAACTTAAAAAGTTAAACTTTAGTTCCATGTCATTGCAAATCATTATAAGCTATCTCACAAACCGTCAGCAATTTGTGCAAGTGAACGATAAAAGATCACCCGTTCAACCCATACACTTTGGTGTCCCTCAAGGCAGTATTTTGGGTCCAGTTTTATTTAACCTATATGTTACCAAATTATCTGACCAAATCTCCTCTCTCAGTATCCAATATGCTGATGACACAACGCTTTATCGTCACTCAAAAATTCGTGATATACTTCAATGCATCCGGGAAATCGAGACTGATATCGAATCACTTTCCACCTGGTCAGCTGATCATAATCTCTTGTTCAATGCTGATAAACTGCAATACATCATCTTTTCAACCAAACGTCTAGCGTCATATCACAAATTATGTAGTGACTACTCGTATCTTATTTCTTGTTCAAAAAAATCAATTGAACAAAAAGATGTTGTCAAGCTTCTTGGTCTTCATTTGATAAAAACCTATCCTGGTCCGACCATATCAACCAAATTATAAAATCCAGTCATGGTACCATTCGAGCTCTTCGTAATTTCCAACGTTTCACACCATTTAAAGTTCGGAAATCACTCGCTGAAGCTATAGTGCTATCGAAAATAGCGTACTCCATAGTCGTATTCGGACAGATCCCCGATTACTTATTAAATCGTCTGCAACGTATACAGAACATTGCTGCAGGATATGTCCTAAACCGATATGCCACACTGAAAGATGTTGTCGATCTGCAATGGTTACCAATAAAAGAGCTTATTGATTTTAATGTTTCCAAACTTGTTTACAAGGCCCTCAATGATAAAAAATGGCCTTCATATCTTTCTTTGGTGAAAGTAACTCAGCCTCGGAAGCTTCGCTCGCAGGATGATGGTATTAAAAAAAATTGATTTTGGCTTATCTAAGACATTTCAGGACCAAGCTCAAATTTTTAACGAACTCCCGAAAAATATCAGGGAAATCAAAGACCTGAAGAATTTATTAAAGAATCAAAATTGTTTTTTAAATCTAGGGCACATACTCGTGCGCACACACCAAAAAATTATAAATTTATGAAGATCTATTTTTACTTTATTACTTACTAATATTTCCACTACTATTATCCACTATCCTTTTGCTAGTCCCTATTTTGATACAATCTACATTCAGCCTTTGGGTCCTTAGTTATCCAACTCCATTTCATGTCTATCTAGTGGTCTAGTTTTATAAAATTTTATCCAGAAAATTTGTAAAAATATTTATATTTATTAATACTATTTATTCTTTAGTGCTTTTTATTTTGATATTTATGTTTAGGGGGAAGAACAATTTTGTATGAAATTGAACCTAATAAATGATAATAATAATAATAATAATAATAATCGTAGAAATTTTAGCGCGACTAATTTTAACGTATATTACCGAGTCAGGAAAATCTAGATTTTTTTTTTGGATTTATTTTAGCGAATCACGATTTCAAAAAATTTCGCTTGGATAAATTTTAGCGAATGCTTGTATTACATTATTGACTGAATTCGTTTTCTAGCATTTCTTTGCACTGAAACCCTTCCTGATAAAAATGTATTGAGGCAATATTACCAGAAATTTCGCGCGGATAAATTTTATCGATCTGTCGATTCGGCGTGTTTTAGCGAGATTTATTTAGCGAAAATAGGGAAAACTCGCTAAAATGCTAAAATTAGTCTCGCTAAAATTTTTACGATTAAAGAACTTGTTAAATCGTGTTTACTGGGATCAAAGAAGGGTCTAATAAAGCGTATTTCAACAACTAACATGCATGATTTGCAAATAAAAGGCATAAATTCAACCGCAAAATTATATCCTGTGATAACATATATAGTAGGGGGCCAAGCCTGGGGTTCCGTGACATCTTTTCTATGACCTAGCCATTTTTAGTCTATTCAAGAGAACAGTATATTACAAGATATTTTTGAAAGGGAGGACGCGGATTAGGCCCGGGAAAACTTTTTTTGACAAAAATAGTGACGCCATAGGCAAAACTGCAAGGGAAATAAGGAATAAGAAATAGCTTATTTTCAAAAGTCAAAATAAACGAAAATGATTGGTACCATCATGAACATATAAACGACTGGACATCCATCTCCTTTGTATTTTTGAAGATAACACTGCTAGTTTCGTTGCCGCCTCGTAAAATCATCAAATGAAACAATAAATTTTGATGGTATATCTATTGGGAATACCTTGCTAACAACGTCAAAACGTCAAAACGACAAAAGTCTCTGTTGTTTTACTCTTCTCAAGTCTTCTATATTATAACAAAGATAACAGAGGCAAAATCATCGTCAGCTTGTCTAAACTCCGACTAATATTTCTATGTTGATAAAATATATTGCAAACTTGTGAAAAAATTCGAAAATATTATTTTTCTGCATTAGGAGTAATGTCCAAGCTCTATCAATCCTTTAACCTAGATAATTCAAAGAAATAAAATTATGACGGAATATTGTCGGATTTTTTACACCAATTTTGAAATACAGGCGGCAACGAAGCTCGCTTCAAAGAGACAATAAAAGATAGATGTCCAGTCGTTTACATGTTCATGGTACCATCTGATATAGCATGAAATTCTGAGCAAAAAAAAGTATCACAACAACTCTCTGACTAAAACACGCAAAGAAATACAGCCACTTGAAGTTCAAAAACATACCGACGTCAGTACGATCAAGACAAGATTTGACGTCAAATCACAGTAGAGCTGACAGTTAGTTGGTCTTAAAGCGGCTGTATTTCTTTGTATGTTTTAGTCAGAGAGTTTTTGTAATACAATTTTTTGAGACGGGAACACTTATGTAAAAATAAAACCTCTTCATTTTTCAGTAATGCAATTGGTCCTGTCATTTCATTATGGCTGATCTATCGAACAGGAGAGGTGCAAAGTACAGCTCAAACGCCCATATGGATTCTCATTTACGGAGGTGTTGGCATCATCGTCGGTTTGTCTGTGTGGGGTCGAAGAGTAATCAAAACCATCGGTGAAAACTTATCACCCATCACTCCCTCTAGGTAATTAGTTCAGTACATGTTTTTTTTTATAAACATAACGCTTATAAGCATATAGAGGCTCAGATTTGTAGAATTCCTAAGCATAACATAAGCATACGTGTCAGCCAGAAAAAAATTTCAAGTTGTCATTTTTTATCAGTTTAAAATAGTTTGGTTGAGGTCAAGTAAAAAAAAGACATTCCACGGCTATACCACTGCTCCCAAATCTGAACAAATTTTTACAAAATTTCTAAAACTTGGCTCGGGATGAATTATAAGCATGATTCATAAGCATATAATAAGCATAATCTATGCCTGGATGCTTTGAGAACTTAAGCATATACGAGCCTGACCAAGGGGCATACACTTGCTTATAAAAAAAAACATGTAGCCCAAACAACGTCCATATGACATCTGTATCTTCCTTTTCAGACGGGTTTCCGTCTTCATATTTTACCAAAATTTGGAGAATATGTGTTAAAGAGACATAAAAGTAATAAAATGTAAACATTGCGCGAACCACGTGTCATTAAAGAGAACAATTAAAATCACATGCTCAAAACAAACATATAAAACAATTGAAACAATCAAAATCATCTATATTTGTTTTTATTGGACCTACCTGGAGGTCCTATAAATTAACCTTTGTCCGTCCGTCCGTTCGTCCGTCTGTTACCAGCTTTTCTCAGGATTGGCTCATTAGTTTTTCTGATTTTTGGCACAATGATGCAAAATGGCAATGCCCAAAATGTGACGGAACCCGATTTTCGAAAAAAATATATTTGGGCAAATTTGGGCCAAAAACTGCCTAAAAATAGGATTCTTTGGACTTTGTGCAAAATCATGTCATTACTTTTTTCTGATTTTTTGTACAAAGATGGAGGACAAGATTCTCTAAAGAATGGCTGAAGTGATTTTTCCCGGAAAATTCTTATTCGCCTTAATAAACGGATTTTCGTATTTTAGGGAAATTCCCTTTAACCAAATAAGAAAATACAGCTTTTCTCAATGTTGACTCATTATTTTTTTCTGATTTTTTGCACAATGATGCAAAATAGCAATGCTTAAAATGTGACGGAGCCCGATTTTCAAAAAACATTCTTTCCCGGCCGAAAATGCCGGAAATATGCCGGAAAAACTGTTTTTTGGCATTTTCTCAAGATTTTATCATTGAAAAAAGCGATGCATTGTGGGATTGTTTTGAGTTTATTACAATAGAATTCCATCAAGGAATTCCTAAAAGATTTCTATTGTAATACACTCGAAACAATCCCACAATGCGTCGCTTTTTTAGAAAAATCAAAAACTCCGATAGGGTCTGTTGACTCTCTCTAATTTGATCTTCAAGGAACCAAATTATTATTCGAATTAGAGAACGGTTCAAGTTACAGAGTGTCCAGTTGAGGGGACCGATATTTTGGTTCGAAATACAAAAATATTCAAATAATAGGGAGTCAACTGCAACGAGAAGCTTTATTTTGACCACTTTTTTACACTCTTTCTTCATTTATTTATTTGCAGTGGTTTTGCCATTGAAATTGGTTCTGCACTTACAGTCCTCTTAGCATCGAATCTTGGTATTCCGGTCAGTACAACTCACTGTAAAGTCGGTTCCGTAGTTTTCGTCGGTCGTGTTCGATCCAAAGAAGTCGTTGATTGGTCGTTATTTACGAATATTGTTATTTCATGGGTTGTAACGATGCCTATAACAGGTGCGTTTTTACCAGTACTACATCTTTTCTTATCTTTTTTTATTAAGTAGGTGTAATTATCGTGCAAATTTGGAACAGAGCACCAAATTTGGACCAGACATGCCTAATAACCTATGGATTGATATTAGAAGGGTGGCCCAGAAAAATTTTAAGGGTAGCCCTTATTTTTAGACCCATTTATTGAAAAACTAGGCCAAAGCCCAAGGGCCCAATTTTTTGCCAAAACCAATTATAGAATCTGAAAACTTTCGAAAAACGAAATAGAAGACTTTTAAGTGAGTATGGTCGATTTCACTGAACGGGAGTTATTCGATGAAGAAGTAGTGGTTCCCAACTTATTTTGGTCATAAATCACTTATAAAATGACACTTCTACATCAAATAACTCCCATTAGAAAATTAAAGGATATATCACTGGCCTTTATATACCCTGGACCAAGCTTTACCCCCCATCATTGATCGGAGTTTTTAAAAAGATGGTACCCTAATTCAATGTAATTTTCTATTTAAAGTCTGTCCAGATATAATTGGCAGTGGAAACAAGAATGCCTGTAACTTTTGATAGTCAAATATAATTATGGAAATTTTTTTTGCTTGTTTTAGAGAATCAAAAGCGCTATATTTGAATGTATTTTTGGTTGAAAAATTCGCGATTTTTAGCGGTTTAATTTGCGATTGTAAAAATTGAACTTTTTTTCAACTTATGCTATAACGTTCATTTTTACACCACTGGTAGTTCAACCTTAGGTTAAGAAGTTTGTTAAATTTCAAGGCAAACAGAAAAGTCCTTCGGAAGATATGGGACCCGAAATACCCCTTGGTAGCACTTTTCTGTGAAATATCAAATCTCCAACTTATTACTAAAAACGGGGGTTATGTTGTCTTTTTTTTTTGAACAGTGCATGCAATTAAAAGTTGGAAAATGTTAAGTGTTGGTGCATTATTGGTATTATTGGTATCATTGATATTTCGAAAAGAAGTGAAATCATACAGTATAATTGTTTTTTATTGAAAGGATAAGCATGAACTTATATTGCCTTTGTTATTTTTTTAAGTCATTAAAGAACTTTGCTAATTCCCAAAACACTAAACACAGTTTGGCTATTAGGTCATTAAAGAGATTGTAAAATGTGTTATGATCGAAAAAACTGTTTCATCAATCAATATCACTATACCCCCGTTTTTAGTAATAAGTTGGAGATTTGATATTTCACAGAAAAGTGCTACCAAGGGGTATTTCGGGTCCCATATCTTCCGAAGGACTTTTCTGTTTGCCTTAAAATTTAACGAACTTCTTAACCTAAGGTTGAACTACCAGTGGTGTAAAAATGAACGTTATAGCATAAGTAGAAAAAAAGTTCAATTTTTACAATCGCAAATTAAACCGCTAAAAATCGCGAATTTTTCAACCAAAAATACATTCAAATATAGCGCTTTTGATTCTCTAAAACAAGCAAAAAAAATTTCCATAATTATATTTGACTATCAAAAGTTACAGGCATTCTTGTTTCCACTGCCAATTATATCTGGACAGACTTTAATTATTTTTTTTCACCGCCATTGAATAGTGCTACCATTAGGGTACCATTAAAAAAAAAAGCTACGATCAAATATTCTTGATTGGCCGGGATCGAGAAACTGTGTCCAGGGTATTTAAAGGTCCAGTGGGATAGTCCCAAACTCAAGATGACGTCTTTTTCTCGAAAATAAAGAGGCAAATTCTGCTTTTCTGATACTTTTTATATGAAAAAAGACGTAATCTTTACATGAAATTTTAATGCATGCATTATAAGTAGATAATGGATAAAAGAAATACCCTTTGTCATAAAGTTTTGAACTCTTTGAATCTGCAAACTCGTTCATTCGCATTAAGATCTAACACCTTATGCAAATTTAAATGCACATGGGATATTCATGAATACCCCTGTCTAGACAGTTGGATACCCATAGTTTCCTAGTGGGTTGGTTGCCCCCCCCCTTGAGATTTTGTGGTTGCCCCCCCCCTTTAAATCCTCCCTAGATTCGAAAACCTCTTTGCCCTCCCCCTTTTTTCGAAAAGATATTTAAAAGCCTCAAAGTCCCAAATTTCATGCATTTTTGACTGGCAAAATGAATACAATATGCTATATTTTACTGCTTTGAATCCTGGAAATCTTTTCCCCCACCAGATTTTCCCATTCACATCTAATTTTGCCCCCCATTAATATTAAAGAAGGGTTTTGCCCCCCCCTTTTTTTAAAGGGGAGAACACAATGATACCCCCTCCCCAAGATACTCAACTTTTCTATCTACTGATTTGCTTTTTCTTTTTTAGGTGGAATATCTGCGATGATATTTGCCATTCTTCGTGAGGTCATGTAAGATGTTAAAATGATTTTTAACTTGACAGATCCCTCAAATGTGACAATAGACCTTATCGGAGTTTTTGATTTTTCTAAAACAGGGATGCAATTGTGGGGTTGTTTCGGGGTATTACAATAGAATATCCCTCGAAGAATCTAATCCTAAGAGATTTCTATTGTATTTATTTTCTATTTCTATTATTGTGACCTTATCATTTCTTGAACCTCAGGCAGTTTTTGGATTATACCCCTATGGAATTCCACTTATTTTTGACAGACTTTCGTAAACCCTTTTGGAAATCCACTGCATTTCAAACCTAGCCCCATAGAACAGAAATTGACCTCCTCAATTTAGGGGTTGCACAGTTTTTCTCTTGGAAACCCCTTTTCCTTACTGTACGTTTATTAGAGACTCGAACGTATAGCTTGCGAATTCAAAGTGGAGTTTAAAAATCTAAAAAATAATGCTGAGCGATGTTATTTTTAATGTAAATTTAAGGCTCTGAAATGGATGATATTTTTACGGGTATTAAATAATTTTTTCTTGATTTTGAAAGTATATTTTTAGACATAAAGTTCGTTTGTAAATAAAAGTATTGTAGTAACTAACGATAGAGAAAATATGAAGGAGAATGAAGATTTTATACGATCATGGTCGAAATATATTGGGACACCGATTTCTGGGTATTTGGCCGTTTTTTTTTAGAATTCTAGAATTCTAGAATACACCTTTTCGACGGTAGCCGCCAATTGTCGCGCGGGCATTTTTTTGTCCGTTTTACCACCCTAAAACCGTTCCAGTCTTTCTTTCGCACCTAATGACAATAGAAGAACGTGTAAAAAAAGGATTGGACCGAGTTGAAGTTGTTGGTAAATAAAATAATAAAGTGGCACGCGCCTGACCCCGCGACCACAGTCGAAAAGGTGTATTTTCATAGGCATCCATTAATGGATTCGTATAAGTGCGGTTTTGTAGAGGTCTGCAAATCAGACTAGTAATTCCACTTTTATTTCATTTGATATTTCTATTTGAGAGGGGTATAATGGCTTCCCAGACTATATTCTTGACTTATCATTGGAGAATTTTTTCATTTTTGAGCTTTTGAGTCTTGACAGTCTTGAGATCTTAAGATCGATTGATAGCAGTTCTTCGTAGATTTCACTAAACCTTTTGATTCAATTGAATTGACGTCCATTGACGGGATCAAACTCGAAAAAATATTGTTCGCGTAAATCCTGATGACATGATTCTAGGCGATGCCCTACAAGAACACTAAAGTCCAAAGTGAGACATCTGATTGAGATATGCCGAATTTTTCGACCTCGGGTAAGTTATGGCATGTCTCAAAAACTGAAAATTACCATAATAATTTTTAGATCGCATTAGTCGACAGAAAATGACCAAACGAATGAATGAATATGAAGAGTACTATGATGAAGTGTAACATGATGTGTAACCTAATTGTTTTTTTGTTGATTTTCGCGAAAAACCGCAAAAACCAATTGTGACGTCATAATCGATGACGTCATAAAAACTAACAATTGAATTTCTCAAGAATAGCTTATCCAATACACCGTTTAGGAGTCTCGCTATTTCACGGTACTCCATTGCAGAGGCCCGGTAAAAATGGTAGGTAAAAATGCGCACTTTAGTACTGTGAAAGGTTAGAGGAATGTAAACATTGTGAATTTTTTTCTCTCCTTTAAAGAGAATGATTTAGATATTTGAACATGATATCAATGATAATTTTACAAGTCTCTCCTGAAAATTTCACAAAAATTCATCAAGAGGAAAAAAAGTTATGATTAAAAAAGGAATTCTTTACCTATCGTTTTTCTGCTATTTTTCCTTATGAGAACCAGATGTTTGCCTACCGTTTTCTTACGGAGGAGAGTGAATTTTCCGTGATCGCTAAAATCAAAACAATGGAAAATTGGATTGACGCGTGCGCAGTCGACACACCTAAACGGTGTATTGTCTTCAAACTTTCTTTCACCAAAGATGTATCTCGATCAGAAAGTCGATCAGAAATTGAAAAAAAAAAATTTTCGAAATTTTAATGACGTCAGTACAGTAGAAATTTTAGTAAAAGTTTGAAGACGAATGAATAAACAATCTTTGAGAAATTCAACTTTCTGCTGAATATAACTGACAGTTTGGCGCTCTTTTCTTTCCCGCACTTTATACTATAGTTTTGCAAATGCTTAAAAGATGCTGCAACTTTTCTGGCTATAAAAGATGGAAGCGGCCCGGGGGGTATTAGGTTTGCGAGATGACGAGATGACATTTTGAAAATTCTATCCATTTTTTTACGTTTTTGCCACCCTTAGTGTAGCGAGCACCTCACTAAAAACCGGGATTTTTCATCTCGTTTCTTAGTGAGTTCCACTTTGACGATTTTCGAAAAATAGAAGCCTTTCAAGTGTTTTGACGCAAATTCGATTTTTTCTCTACTGCAGGAGCTTCGAAAGTTAAAAGTGACGTCAAAAAATCAAATGTTTAGAGTCCGAAAACCCGGGCTCAAAACATTCGAAAAAGTCGCAAACTGGAATAGACGTTAATTGCGTAAAAAAACGCGGGTGACGTCTAGTATAGGCTACCCTTAGTGTTAAGGCCGGTGTCCACTTTCGCGCGAAACTTTTCACGTTATTTGTAACGTCATTGGTTGATTGAAAAAAGAAGCAATTCCATTGGTCAAAATTGACGTAACGGTTGAAAAAAGTTGAACTTCCTTCAATTTTTTTTTTGTTTGCGCGAAACTTTTTTATGACGTAATCTTTTCTTCAGGCAAAAACGGTTAAGAAAAAATCTTTCGCGCGCTTCGCACGAAGTGGACACCGGCCTTTAGAGCAATCCAAAATTTCAGTCAAACAAATAAAATTTTCAAATTTTACTCCAAATTTCAAGAATTTATGACCCCTTGTGAGGAGTCGATTTTTGGTTTTCGCAAACCCTTACCTCGACTCAATTTGCTTTTTAATGGCTTTTGTAACCTTTTGAGAGACTTTCGAGTGTGAAAAAGGCACCAATTTTGCGTAAAGTACCCCCCCCCCCCCCCAGATTTTCCCCGGGAAAAGCGGCAAGCAAGGTGGCCTAGTTTTAAGTGTTTATGGCGCCTCAATCTCGATATATATCCAAAACGGCGCACTATATTTCGTGTATCTATTACACGGTACTTTCGATTTCATTCAAAAATCGTTATTTCGTCATGGAGATCCCCAAACACTAAAACACGCTGCAAGGATCAAAGGGGCAATCTGAAATTTTATTCACATTTTTTGCATTAAATCGAATCAACCGTGAGACCTGCTCTACTCTACATTTATAATAGGAGAATGTCGTTACCTTTCCTTCCAGGAAATACCTTTGCAGATCCTACGGTAAGAACATTTTTTCAAGTTTGAATATTTAAAGCAGAGTCAGGGTTCTATTTATTAAAGCCAATGGAATTGTGGATTTCAAGTTTACCATTTTCCAATCAATGCGGGCGAGTTTGTCATGATTCATGATTCATTATACCACCCTGAAAATCTTTTGCCAAAAGAAGATCGCCATCAAAAGTTAGAACTTGAAAACTTTCCCTAACCCCTCCAACAGCACAGCAACGCAGGCATGCTAAAACGCATTCGTTTACCTCCCAAACAATTTTATACACAACGGTGGAGCGAACATTTTCCTGGGCTATTTTTGAGAAGTTTAAATTACAAAAAGGTGTACTGTAACGACCCTGGACACCGCCATACATTGCGCGGTGGAGTCCGGTGGGCGTCCGGTGGGTGTACGGTGGGTGGAGCCTAACCTATTTTTACCACCGTACATGTCCCACCGTACACGAAAAATACCGCTGTACTTTGTACGGTGGGAAGTCGATCAGGGCAAAACCGTGTACGGTAGGATTCTGTACGGTGGTGTTGTACGGTGTTTTCGATCTAACCTAAAATACCACCGGACGCCCACCGGACGCCCACCGGACTCCACCGCGCAATGTACGGCGGTGTCCAGGGTCGTGTACTGTATTGGCATTAGGATTATTAGAGTCCCTTGCCCAGTTGGCGACACCGGTCTAGTTGGCGGCCGAACGTCTTTGAACCCAGAAAGGTCATACAAAAACAAACCTCTGGATAATTTCTTTTGGTAGTTATCTGCCTTGACCTATTTCCCGTACTGTGTAAAAAAAGTTCCAGAAAAGAACAAGTAGAATCCGAAAGATTCTACATTGCGATCAAAACATTCCAGACGCAGAGAGAAAAAAAGAAGACTTTACATTGCGATCAAAACATTCAAGGGGCATGCCCGCGGTGTTCAACTTGACAGCGGGTCCATTTGTTTCATCACCATTTATGCCACTTATGCCACCTTTTTCCCATTTGTTTCATCAAAATGTGTTCAAAAGTGTTAAAAAATACTTACATTTTTACCACCTTAATTTACATTGATCATTTGTGTTGTTTGTGTCAAAAGTGGAATTTTGCCAAGTTTTCCAAGCAAAAAGAAATTCGCATTTGTTTCTGCATTCTGGGTCAAAAGTGGAAGAATGTTATTGTAAATGGCGGCAATAATCGAATGCATAATTATAGAAAAGTTCGCATGTATTATGTCCGTCGCTATGATGTAATCAAAACAAAAGATGGGGCGTCAAAACCAAAACAACAAATCGAAAGTAAAAAAATAAATTTTTACAGTCAGTCAAGCGACAACAATATGGAGTGTTTTCAACGATTATCTGATTTGTCCACAATAAATAATGAAGATGCTGAAAACCTTGGAATTCGTATCAATGTTCCGAATTACATTGTGGAAAACTATAAACAAAAACAACAACAACCCAGCGAAAAACAACAACAAGAAAAGAAAAGAAAAACAACAAAGAGAAAAACACAAAAAGAAGAAACAAACACAGAGATGATCAAATCGATGCAAAAATCTCTAAGTAAGGTGAGTACTGTATCTAACTTTTTTCTCATAGACTTCTATAAGAATATTTCCAGGGTGAGTTTGAGATAAATATTGTGATTTATATTCTTGCAAAAAAACATGTATTTATTTTTTCTATTTTCTATTATTTATTTTCAGGCTAAAATCATTCTCGACAAGGAAAAGAAAAAACCAACCAAACCGAAAGCAAAAAAACAAAAGTTTATGGAGCTACTCCGTGAAGATGAAGTTGATCAAGAGGAGACAACTGACTTTGATAAAATATGTACTTCACCACCAAAACGATACGCTCCAAATTTTTCTACTATTTCTATGACGCACAAGACAAAACATACAACACCTAATACACTAACACCATCCACTTCAACACAATCAAAACCCGCCCCGTCAATCAAAAAGCCGAAAACCATCAAAGAATCTCATCCGTCGACCATCGAAAGCGAAGACTCCGATTCAGCTGCTGAATCTGAAAGTGAAATTGAATTTGAAGAGGAACATGACCTTGGAGAGTTCAAGTCATGGAGCGACAGGTCGTCAACACTGAACTTCATCAACTTGTATCAAGAATTTTATCCGAAATTTCATTCTGGGCGTTATTGACTTCTGACTTCTGACTTTACTTCTCCTATTTTTGCTCTGTTCTGTTTACGATGCGTTTCACTTTCGTTTTCTTGTTTGTTTACATTTTCGACATAATTTATGCGGACATCATTGACGTAACTAAGAGTTCGCAAGATGGCAGATTTTGCATTTTTAACACGGTTTCCATTTGTTTCACACGATGGTGGCATTTGAGGGAAAAATGGCAAAAGTGGAAGTTTTGAGGTAAGAAACAAATGGCCCCAGCTCCAATAGACCTTTTTTCAAAGAGGATGTCCTGTTGAATAATTATGTAGTCCAGCCATAAAAAACAATGATAGAACCATTAAAAATAAAAAATAATAAAATAATAATAAAATAAATAATAATAAAAGATAAAAGCATGGATGCATAATTACTGTATCATGCATATTGTAATATTTATGTATGGTTTTATTAATATTATTGTCACAAAGTTTCTAGCTCTGGATTGAAATAACAAAGGAAACCGATATATTGAATCTCCAGGTAGATATGGAAAATTCCCGCGTTTTTATCAAATGAAGACTCTCCATAGACCGCCACTTTCAAAACAAAACAAAAACAAACTTTAGAAAAAAAAGGCGACTTGAAGAAAAATTCTGAAAACATGCCGAATGGAAATGTATTTGTGAGCTATTTTAAAACAAAAGAACAAGTGCAAATAAATTTAATACGCGAAAGCTTTTTTTATCACCCTGATCAATTAATATGACCTTACCTGCAAGTAGAGCACTGATTTTCTCTTTTTAGCAATCGGTCGCAGACTGGTACGTCCGTCGGGAACTGGGCACTAGTACCGCTCGCTTCGAAAGTTTTTTATTCAAAGAAGAAGCGCCTCAAATAAAAAATCAAAACAAACACGAAAAATTTGAATCTAAAAATCTCGGTTGCCAACTGGGCAGGGTACTCTATACCGTAAGTTGGTCTAATGTCGACATCCGTCTTCTAATTTTGACATCCTTCTTTATAGATAGGAATAATAGGAAGGTCGAAATTACTGATAGACTAAAGATTTTTCCTTACATTGCGCTAAACAAAGTCAATCAGCGATTCCGACCTTCATCAGTTTCTATTGTTCCTATCTCTAAAGAAGGGTGTCAAAATTAGAAGACAGATGTCGACATTATACCAACTTACGGTATTAAAGTGTAATCTTTTACCTTATTGGAACAAATTTTCGCAGGTTTTAATTTTAGCGTTTTTCGCGGTTTTTCGCCAAAATTGCGAAAATATGCTCCCGCGAAAAATTTTGAGAGTTGAAAACCGCGGAAATTAATTCCCGCGAAATACAGTTTTTTCCAATTTTATCGAAAAATTTGAAAAATCCCTATGAAAATGAAAGAAATTTGTCCAAGAAAGGGCAAAACCGAAAATTAAAACCCGCTAAAATTCCAGAATGGAAAAAGCTGCGAAAATTAGAACCAGCGAAATGTAATTTTTCAGATAAGGTAGAAGAAAGATTTGAGTTTTCTTCTTTTGAAAGATAAACCACTTGCGCTGGAAGGTTGCCCGAATAGCTTAAAGAGCTTTAAAAGTTTGAAAAAGGTAAAAGACGAAAAGCTTAACACTGTAGCACGTTATTTGCGAATGTACAAAATCTTTGAAAAAGCAACATTCTTTTGTTGATTTGTGTTGGTCGAAATTGATTTTTAATTAATGTTACTACAATAGAAATAAAGAAGATATATAAAATGATAAAATGAAATTGGGATCGGCCTGAAAAATATTTTTCCAAAATCAAATAATAATAATTCTGTTGCTTTTATTTATTTATGTTAGTCATTGTCTTTTCTCATTTGAGATTTTTCAAACCGACTGCTACGATGGAGTGTTGGTGAGAGAGAGGAGACAATGAGAAAAGTGTTTCTTCTATTTATAAATCATACTTCATCGTAGAGGCCTCCTTACAGGAATTTTTTTATCAAACAGACAATGCGCACAGAGAGTACTGCAATAAACGTGAGATACACTCTGGTACAGAGTAACAACAACCACCAGCACGGTTTCACACCTTGCTGTGGCATTACTGGCAATAAATTCTGTCTAACTTGGAAGGCTTAAGTAAATGGAATACTTTCCAATTAAAACTTGACTTGCGTTTCTATGACTTTTTTGAGACCTCTTTTTAAAGTTTCAGATGTTAAATTGACGTCTTTCAGAAGTGTTAGAAGCCTTGGAGTTTTTACAAGATGCTTTTAACTGATTGGTTATTTTTAAACAATAGGGATACGCGTTCTTTAGAAAAAGTAATAAAATAAGTTTGTTAAGTTTTCAAGAGGCCTAAATCCAATTGAATTACAAATGGGTCTAAGTCCATTCATTCTAAAAAGTTTAATTGAGTTTTTCTTTATGATACTGAGATTGTCTTTTCTCTTTATCTTTAATCTAGATGTAAGTGGCTTTATTTTGGAGTGTCATATGTGTAGGTTTTAACCTTCAAAAGGTAGAAATTAACCCTCACATCATCAGGGTATTTTCCAAGCACTTTTCCTTACCACCATTTTGTTCTGAAAATTGAGTTTCAATGCAGTGGTATTAAATGTCGCCCACCATGGTTGGGTAACAAAGAAATTTTCTGCCCTCTAAACGTTCCATATACTTTAATCTGGTTAAATTTTGCGAGATTAAATGAATACTCACAAAATTGTTTGGAATCGCTTATTCGTGAAATTAAATCCAGGCAAATTTTTTTTACAGCAAATAACATATGTCCAAACTATCTGTTCTTGGCAAAAAAAGAGAATTTCAAGAAGGCTATCTGAGAAATTAAATCCATGCAAAAGTTTCGGAACTAATCTAAAAATCTAAAAAAAAATTCGAATTTTTGACCCCACAAAATTTTGTCACCCGAAATTTAATCCAATTAAAGTAGACGTTTTCAAGCATATTAATAGCCTAAAAATTCTAACTTTTTATGAAAAACAACCTTTATTTGAAATGTTTTGGAGGAGTTTAATGTGAATGTTGGTGTCAATCCTTATCGGCGATCCAAAAAATATCTGCAGTCTGATTGGTTAAAAAGAGTACAATATTTCTTGTATTTTATGTAAAAATATAAATTGACAAAAAGATGTTGTTGCATTGTAGCGGTAGCAGCAATCTAACGTTACTTTGCTACAAAAGAGCCCTGCACTTTTTTCCAAAACAAAAAGTGCATTTTTTGGGTCACCGATAAACCAGTTATCAGACATTTGCTCGTACAATATGGAAATATTTCACTCGTTTCGGATTTTCCGTATATTTTCCTTGCCTAAAGGCTCGGAAAATATTGTACAGGAAAATCGCGGAACTCGTAAAATATTTCTCATATTGTACTCGCAAATGTCCGATAACTATTACTTATCAGAAAAGCAAAACTTTTATTTTGAACTAAATAAACTAAACTAATCTCATTTTCATACCAAAGAAGAAGGTAAATTTGAAATAGAACTTAAAAAAAGTTTCACTGCAACTAAACAATACTTTCCTTCACCATCAACCTTTCTTTGATGTATTAAGCAATTTGCTAAATTAGCTTTATTGATTTATTAATTCAATCGTTCGATCTTGTCTTATTAAAACATTTTTCTACAAATCAATCAAAAGATGTTCTTATTTATCAACACAAAAAAACAAATTTTAAACCTTCCATGATGGCTTGAGAACTTTGTAAGTTCCAATTTTAGAGATCAAATTTTCAAGATCACACATTGAAATGAATAAAAATACCGTCATTCTTCTAAATTGAGTTTGAAAATTCAATTTAGAAGTGAGTTTTTGCCACCAAATAAGGGTGGTAAAAAAGTGCTTGAAAAATACCCTGCACATTTTTAAAAATTCATTTTTAATTCAAAAAAGCCTAAGTCCACTCTACAAGATTTACTAAGTTGCACCTGTGACATACAAAAATATCTATTTTAAAAAAGAATGCCTTTTTATTGAAAAAATAACTAGCTATAGCTTTCAGAAAATATCAAATTCAAAGCTTTACCATCAAAAAATGGTTTCAGAATCAAGGAATTAAACTTTAATTGCAATTTTCCCAAAATGACCAAAATGGACTTAGGCCCCTTTTGAATTAAGCTAGCAAAACGTTTAAAGTAAAGAAATCAAACAATTCATCAATTTAAAAAAAAAAAAGTTCAATTAATTTGGTTACATTACAGTAGTAGTCAAATTTTATAAAACAATATTTTGAGACAATCATTATTGATCTGAGTTATAATTGATCCTTGAAAAACAACTTCATCCTCAGCTCCAAAATTTTCTTTTTGAGATCGTCTGACTTTTGTTACTGTATAATCTATGAAAGACATTTTGCAGAAATTCTTTAGGCAGCCAAGTGTCTCTGGAATTATTTGGAAATCTTCATTCTAATGTTTTCATTTGAATTGTTGAGCAAACTTTTTGATTGTTAGCGGTAAAAAGGGTTGGCAATTTTGAAATTTATAATTTATGAAAATCTAGTGTTCAAACAGTCTAGTCTAACTCTGATAACATAACTTTCTTTAGTTTGAATTGGGAATTTTTTTACTGCTTTAGAATTTGCTGAAACTTTAGGTCATTCATAATTGAATTTTAGGGAAAGAAAGATACCTTTTTCACAAAATGAATAGCGCCTTTAAAAATCAATCTTTCTTCTTCCAAACGTTCTTGGGCTGTTTTTTTTAATCAGAGGTTTACAGAGAAAGTATTGTACAAATTATAGATCACTTGTCAATAGTTAATATCTATCTAAGAGCTTCAATCATGTGAATCTACCGGGTGGCCCAAAAAAAACTTAACATGATTTCAAAAGTGATTTATTTGACGTATGTTAGCCGTAAGAGTGCGAAACTTTCAGGATGTCTTTACAATTCTAATTTAGATCTTTGTGTAAAATTTCTTGAAGATATGAGATGCCAAGAAAGAGTTATGCTTTAAGGAGTATTGGAAGGTCTAAAACCAAACCCGCAGAAAAATAAAAAATTGACGTCAGTTTTTTGTTTTTATTTCTTTTTATGAAAAGATGTTTTTCATTTCATCGCGAAAATCTAATACAAGTTGAAAAGAAAGATAACACAATTAATTTACAACGAGCATAAATATTCAGATAGTCATTTCTTTATCCGAAAAGGGTTTTGATGATTGAACAACCATCCTTCGATTCTACAGCTTGGAGACGAGGAAGGAATTGCTTTAAAGCCTTTCTGATTTCTTTCAGGTCGGTCGCACATTCACCCCAAACTTCTTTGATGCGAGCTTCCAACTCCTCTCTACTGACTGAAATGGGGTGCAATGCCGACCTTCAAAGACTCTTTCTTGAACTCGATCCCAAAAATAAAAGTCTAAGGGGTTGCAATCAGGCGAACTCGGCGGCCAGTCCGTGTTT
This sequence comes from Clytia hemisphaerica, assembly GCF_902728285.1. Lineage (NCBI taxonomy): Eukaryota > Metazoa > Cnidaria > Hydrozoa > Leptothecata > Clytiidae > Clytia > Clytia hemisphaerica. The sequence continues at coordinate 920,902 of NW_027104114.1, read as the reverse complement.
TTCACAAAGCGTGACTTTAACTTCTCTTTAAGGAATTTTTGAATCTTGTTTGCACGATGAGACGGTGCGCTATCTTGAACAAACGTGAAATCGTTGTGTGGGTACATTGTCTCGGCAGCAGGGATTAACTTGTCTTTCAGATGTTTTAGATAAGATTCGGCATTCACTTTGATTTTGCTACCACCAACAAAAAAAGGCTGGCTCACTCCTTTCCAAGAAAAAATCGCGGAAACCATCACCTTTACCGATATATAGTTGATCCAGTCTCTTTAATCTTTTTGATAAGGTTGTGGATAGCTATCCGTGAGCATTCAAACGATGGATGCTCCTGCCAAATCTTATGAGCATTCCAACCTTTCTCGATGAAATCGTTCTCAATGACGGCTTTTTGCTTTTCTGTCAGAACCATTTTTTACTTCACTGTCTTTTCTCCTTGATGCAGAATTGGAATGATTTTTGAAATGAAAATCAACCAGTGTTAACGTCAATTTTACATTGCAAGGGCTTCCAACACTGCAACATCTTCTTTTCGATAAAGAACAAGAAGGGAAAAGACATAGAGCGTAGAGAGCAAAGCGAACATGATAGAATTGTAAAATCCCAATTTTCTGCGGGTTTTTTAAATTACCTTTCATAGTCTTTTGTGCATAAAACCATATCTAGTTGAGATATCTGTCTGAAATTTTCACAAATAAAGCAAAATGCTTTAAAGTTTATCTGTCTGAAATCGTAAGAAGTTTGAAAGCAAGGACGTCAAAATATTAGAATTTGAAATCATGTTAAGTTTTTTTTGGGCCACCCGGTATTAAAACACCTCATGTACGGTTTCATTCTGTACTTTTTCTAACCAAATGCAGAAGAGATGCCAACTATCATGCATTGAGACTCTAACATTTCCACACTAACAGCTGTTTCTAAAACTCATATATCAGGATGAGAAACTAGGCTAAACTTACCTCTTTTCTCTTTCCTTTTATGCCAAGTAATACAATAACATTAGTTCACACAACACTTTGACAATAGACCTTCTAAATCAGTATGTCATTTTGAATAATTAAAAACTCCAGCATCTTTTTTTAATTATTCAACATGGCATCCTGATTAGCAAAAAGTCTATAAATTATTTCCCCCATAAGGAGTTAATATCACATTCCACAATATATTAAAGTAGTCTTAAAAGTAGTCTCCTTCTACTTATTGGTGGTCCTTCTTTTGTGAGTGTTTATCTAATCTCCATCGCTGCGATTACCGCTTTTGAAGGTTCAACAACAACCCAACTTCCTAGCGTTCCATGCTCTTTCCCTGTCTTGCACAGAGGGCCGCTGTAAAAATTATCAACCTACGAAAGCCCATCTTTTATTTTTATATTTTTGTTTCAATCCATGTTTCAATGGCCCTCAGATTAGGCTTTTTCTCATCTTTGATACTCTCAAAAGAGTAAGAATTCAATGCAAGATAGATTGTTAGCAATTTGGAATCGGACAATCTACAAGAAGAATTTACAAGCATAAATATTTTCCCTTTTTTATAGGCCTAAGAAATTATTGAAATTGAAAATTTTCTATTGGAAAATTGGGCTGAAATTTCACATTAGGGTTCGAAATTTTTATCTCAGGCAAAATAGCATTACAAGTTGACAGCTCTGTACATGGTGGGACTATTACCGCCCCCCCCCCCCGTTTTTTGATAATTTTAAGAATGCATAATATTCCATTAGGTGCGATTGGGTGCACCACCCTCATAAAATATCCAACAGTAGCTGGTTCATTAAAAATGACTTAAAAATTATCATTTTGAGTTAGGGCATTTTTACCTTGGGCATTTCTTTTTTGTCCAATTTTAGATTACTGTACCTAAATTACATATTTTTCCCTTCTTTGTGAATGCTTATATCCTTAGGCAAAATGTTTTTAAAAACTGAAAATGATTTCTTTTTAGAAAACAAAGTATCACAGAGGTCAATCTCTTGGTTACAAAAATGGATATACTATGCCCAAAGTATCAAATAACAACCCTCTGACCGAAGATGAGTTGAATGCTCTGGCTAATCATAAACCATCATTGACTTATGGCCAGTCTGCTCAGGCTCCACCAGAAGATTTCATTCCGGCTCACGTAGCTTTTGATAAGAAAGTCTTACTGTTTTTTGCATACTTCAAACAGACTGTTCATGAGTCACCAAATGAACATTACAACGTTCGACCGGTTAAAATTTATTACTACTTGGAAGATGATTCCATAGCTGTTATTGAACCAATCGTTGAAAATAGGTAAGTTTGTGTAAGTTTTATTCAAATGTTGTGTAAAATTCGTAGTCACTCTATGATGAACCAGGATGAACCTATACAGTTCTTTGTTATACTGGGTGCACCAAAAAACTGTTTTTAATTATTTTTTCATTTGAGTGTCAAAATCTCAGTTTTTTAACACCATTTGGATTGACTGAACCGATTTTAAAGTTTTATTTATCAAAATTTAGGTTAGGATTTCTCTATTCGTGATATGCACCACTGCAATGTCTTCTTTTCCACCCAATAGCTGATTGGTTGAAAGTGACGTAAAATCAGTCAATACGTCACTTTCAACCAATCAGCTATTGGGTGGAACGGAAGACATTGTAATGGTGCATATCATGAATATAATAAAAAAGAAATCAACGAAAAATCTTTAACTGTAAACTCACAAAACTCTAACAAAACTGTATCCTTTTTTTGGCACACCTGGTATATTTTGATAAAATTGTGGACTCCTGATATCAGATGCTATCTAAATGATTTATATTATTGATTGCATTTTATTTTCAGTGGTATTCCTCAAGGCAAATTAATCAAACGTCAAAGATTACCCAAGAATGATTTGGGTGAACATTGGCATTGGAAAGATCTTAATATCAACATCAACGTCACATTTTATGGCAAATCTTTTATGATTTATGATTGTAATAAATGGACAAAGGTAAACCTTTTTTATTTTTAGTCAGGACAGTAAAATCTCATTTTTTCAGTTGAAACTAAAGCTAAGGGGACACGGAAACAATTTTTGTGCAATTGCAACAAAAACAAATTGTCGCAATCGCAATGAAATTTTACACCGTGTCGTATAGGCCTAGCACACGAAACAAAATCATAAAAATGAAATCAAAGCAACTCCACCATTTTGAGCGCATGTCTTGCGTGTTGAAAATGGGAAGATTATGTCATAATTTGTTTTGAGTTGTATAAACGAATTTGATTGGCTAAATGAAAAAAAGTGTTTCAAGGAATCTTCTTAAGGTGAGGGGACACGAGGGTTTTTGTATGATTCTCGTTTGCAACATGAAAATTTTGTTGCAGAAACAAAAATAAAATTCAAATCGATTTGAATTTTATTTTTGTTTCAGCAACAAAAACTTTGAGTAAAAAAAGTTGCCAATCAAGGAGATTTAACGTGGGGACACAGTGAAACATATTTATGCGATTAAAATTGTTTCCGTGTCCCCGTAGCTTAAATTTGAAGGAATTTGTAAGGGCTACACTTTTTCAAATTCTAAAAGCAAATTCAATCTCATTTCTCCAGATTCTTGTAAACTGCTATTAAATTGAAACATGGGGGGGGGTGGATGATATAACATTTTTTGGAAATTTACCCTCGGACATTGTGACTTTTGACCCCCGCACAGCAGGTCTAACCCCCTGGACAAGCATTAGTTGACCCCATGGAGAATCAAAATTACCCTCAAACAGCAAAATTACTCCCTGGACGAGTCAAATTTTGTAGATTTTTCACTTTTCGCCACCCCCCCCCGGTCACTATATCCACCCCCCCCCCCCAAGTACAGGCATTTTCTGGAAGAGCCTATTGCACTCTGGCTCATTGAATGTTTTGATAATTTATTTTGAATAAAAGTCAACACAAGCCAATGGAACTGCAGTAAATGTAAAGCAGGCTTTATTTTTCAAATATTTTGTCAGCACCAATTTAAAAGAATTTGGTAGATTATAATCCAATTTAATTTTACCGGATAGTATAAATCTATAAATTCTAATTTACTATTTTTTGTTTCATCTTAGGATTACTTAATCAGCCAAGGCAAAGTGTTGAATTTACAAAGTGATTGTCCTGCTGACCCTTACACCGAGTCCAGGAATCAACCATTGAGAACATACAAAACACCACCAGAATTCGATAAATTGAAACAATTCTTAGAATTGGATCGAAAAGTGTTGAGATTCTATTGTATTTGGGATGACCGAGATAGCATGTTTGGTGAAATTCGACCGTGTGTAAGTAGCTTGGTTTTATTGTTTTGGTACACTTTGTTAGGGTAGACTTTTGTGAATCACTGAATAGACCAATAAGCGACAAGCAGGCAAATCAGCTCCCCTAGTTGAAGTCTCAATCAAAAGTAAATTAAATCAAAGCCAATATTTAAGCCTGGGTGATAACTGGAGGAACAAGACTCTGAATATTTGAACCTAAATAGATTGAGCCAAAAAGTATTTAATACTGGTAAAAGCTCAAATTCTTAAACGCTTTCCCTTTTTTCAAACTTAAAAAGTTTGATTGGTGCCAAAATCACCTTCTTGTTAGTTTGATAGATATCATACTCGATGACTTCAAATTGAATTAGCAAGGGTAATGCTCAACCAAGTGAGCTACCAGCCAACCAACTACCTTGTTAAATGGGCAGAAACTCTTTCTGTGTTCCTGAGTATTTTTGTCTAACAAAAACAAGACGTGTCATAATTCGACATATCTAAAATGGATTCTTACACGACTCTTACGTTAAAACCATTAAAGTCAAAAACTTGAACATCTCGACTCGACTGGAAAATAGTTAGACAAAAATCTCAAAACTTAATAAGCGGGGGGGGGGGTTGGATTAAAAATGTCCTGGGTATAATTTTCGAAAAGGTGCCTAATACAGCAGAATAAGGGCAAAAGAGGGAACTTTGAAAAAAAATCAATAAGTGGGAGGGGTTGATTTGGAATAACCCGCAGTTCTGTCCTACAAATTCGTGGACGGTAAAAGTGCTGATTTACCGTCGTCCTCAGTTGGTCAGGATCGAGAAAAATTAACCTTACCGTCTCTGTCGCAGAAAAACACTCACACATATAAACTCTGTATTAGGTACCAGAGAGTAAAAATCGTTCTTCGCACATAGGTTCTGCATTACTATCTTGTGGATGACACGATGGAAATTCGTGAAGTTCACACACCAAACGATGGTCATGATCCATTCCCCGTTCTGATTGGTCGACAAAGAATGCCCATTGATCGTAACAACGTACCCGGTATGCATTTTAAACATTTTTTTTCAATAAATGAATCGTTAGGTCAATACCATTTGATTGTCTTGAAATATATAGGAGGCCCCCCCCCTCCCCGGCGGTTTTCGTGATGGCGTGATTGGCGTTTTTTCAAGTTCGTGATTTCGTGATCGGAGGAACTAAGGTGATCAACGTAATCGTGATCGAAAGGAAATTTGACTCGTGATAACGTGATTTTTGATTTTTTTTTGCGTGATTGCGTGATTTGAAAGATGACTGAGGGCCTCATATAGTACACCACCCTCTATAGCAGTTAGTACCCAAAAGGTAATAATTTCAAAATCCGAAGATCAAATATGACTCATCACGGTGCTAACCATCACAATGGCTGATACCAACTGGCTCCCCTGTTAGAACAGCATAGAAAAGGTTGTTATATCTTTTATTCATTGGTTTGGCCACTTTTCCAAGTAGACTAGAAATCAACTTTAAAAAGAATTTTTATTCCCTATCATTCATGCAATAACCCTGCAACCCTGGTTTTTCTTTGGATTTCTACCTTGATGTGTAAGCATTAGACAGGACAAATAGTTTTCAGTTGACACTAGATTTTACAAGCAATATCAGATAAAATTCCGTTTTTATGTGGGCTGTCTACGGGACCTTGAAAACCTTGAAAGTGAATGTGACAGTATAGTTGTCTTATTTTGACTTGGGTCCTCACTGAAGTTTTGGTCTATGCTAAAGTTCCAAAAATTTTCAATTCTTTAATTCTTTCTGGACCAAATACTGCTAGTAACCTCCATTCACCTTGTCAACACAGTCATATCCTACTATTTAAGTCGAATTTAGTTCTGAAAAACCTTGAGATACCCAATAAATGGTAAAAAAAACCTTGAAAACCTTGACAATGGTGAAAAAAGTTCCGTAGACACCCTGTTAGATTCGGGTTACTATGAAGGGGGACAACCTTAAAACTTTTCGGGATCTGTAAATGAAATTTTCTGTCTTCTGGTTTCAGCTTCTTTCCCAGCTATTAGCATGGAGATATCCGAACACGAAATTTGTGACTGGTTTGAACCAAAACATTTCCAGTTAGGTGCAACAGTTTTCATAATGGGACGCCGTTTCTTGCTTTATGATTGTGATACGTGCACTAAAGATTATTATGGTGTCAAATTCAATGTGAAAGAATTCCCAACTATTGATGTGTCGGAGAAATTTCCAGACAATGTTAACAAGGTATATAAAGAAATTTTTGGTCGTTTAAAGGTTTTGTTTTTAGATAAGAGTGATGTCGTTTCTTTTTCACATTAGATTGACATATATGTGGAGCAAAATTGGTCAGAAAGAGGGAAAGAAAGACATTTTTTGCTTATATCAGCATAATATAACAATATCGAGACACTGTCCTGATATGAAATATGTATCTGATATGAAACGGGAACACTTGTGTAAAAATAAAACTTTTAACACTTTCACTGTCGAGCCGAAAATTTACGTCTTTGAATTTTATCGAAATTTGGACTTTCAGAGGCTCCCCGTGGCCTCAATTTTGCTTCAAGTCGCACACCAAACGAAGTGCTACCATTAGGGAACCACTGTCGAAAAACTCTGCTTGGGAGGGATCGCAAAGTTTGTCAAGGGTATTTAAAGGTCAGTGGGAAGGACTGGGAATTTGACCAGTTTTAATACCTTAACTCGACTCTTAAAATGTTAACTACCTTAAATGCTGGACTCCACTTTCGCGCGAAATGGGCGACAATTTTTTTCTTAACCTTTTTTGCCTGAAGAAAAGATTACATCATAAAAAAGTTTCGTGCGAAAATAAAAAAAGTTGAAGGAAGTTCTACTTTTTTCATCCGTTACGTCAATTTATGAGATTGTTCATTTTTCAACCGACCAATGACCTTACAAAAACGTCAAAAAGTTTTCGCTCATGTCTCGTGAAAGTGGAGACTGACCTTTACAGTTACTACTTTTTACTTAACAGGAGATTCCCCCATACAATGGATTTGGCTCATTAGAGGATTCCCTTCAATCTTGTTTATCATTGGTGCCACAACCGCCCAAAAAAGATTTCATCAAAATGCTTGGTAATGATAACAAAGTTCTACGCTATGAAGCAACGCTTGTAAGTTATTATTTCGCTCAAAAGATTATTCATTTGCATTTGAGTGTCCGAGCAGGCTAGGGAAGGGGTTCAAACATTGAAGTTAATACACACATTTATACACTTAGACCCTCATTTAAAGATCTTAGATCGTGGATCTGCGTAGATGTATTATTTCAAACCGAACAAAAGCTACTATTTTATCATCTGGCGTAAAAAGCAGGGTCCTCGTTTGTTAATTTTCTACTTTTTCCAGATTCCATTGAACTAACTTGGATCTCCTTTATGATTTTTTTTAACCTGTCAAAAGAAAAATATTAAAAATACCTATTTTTGCAACCACCCAGTAATTTTGACCTCCCTCCCCGTCGTTCATAATATGAACTGCGTTTTTTTTACCCCATTTTTTGGGTATCTCTGAAACTTTTTTCTGATTTCTCTCTCTCTTAGGAATCGATGCGTTCCGAAGACAAACTACGACGTTTCATCATTTCCTACCGCCTGTCAGATGACATGATTAACGTTTACGAAAAAGCACAACGTAACTCTGGCATTATCGGTGGGAAATTCTTAGAACGTACCCGCGTATGCAAACCCGGCTCACAAATCGACTCACCGGAATTTTACACGCCTGCTGATTTCAGTATCGGTGCAGTTATCGAGATTTTTAAACACCGTTTCAAGATCACAGACGTGGATGAATACGTTTTGAAATATTTGGAATCATTTCCCGGTAAATTTCCGTTAGATACCATCAATTCCATTCGTAAGAAACTCGGTAAAGACACTGTCACTGAACAAGCTGAACCAACAACTGGTCAAAGCGAGGATATCAAGTCCGAATCAAAATGGAGGTGAGGATGAATTGTTTTCTATTATTTACCATGACGTTCTAAATTTAGTTGATCCAAAGGTTCGATTCCCACTTGGAGCTACGATTTACTTTGCAAGGGTTAACCCATTCTACCTTAAGTTCAGGGAAGAAATTTTGGCGGAAAAAATTAAGCTCGCGTCAAATTTGATAAATCATTGCGTTTGTCCCCCCAAATACATGCTATTTCAAGCCTCAAAACAGATTTTTCTTATTTAATTGTGTTTCTTGGACAAATTAAATTCATGCCAAATTTAATTTTTCAAGCCATCTGCCAAATTAAATTCCTTCCGAAAAATCTTTTTCGGCCATCCAGTAGATTAAATTCCCGCTAAAGTTTCTTCCGTTACAATATTCAAAGGGAATTAGGTACCATACTCTGATTTAAGAGTCTGAGGAGAGTACGCTAGATGTTGTTTCTGGAGGGATGACGTTGCTCACTAAAGATAGAAACACAATGGTCAAAATTCGGCTTTTTTCGGTTGCTTCCGTTAAAAGAAATGACGTCATCTTGTATAATTCAGAGGAGTTGTATAATCAAGAAATTTTTTTGAAATTTTTTCGTAGATATCGGATCTGGTTCAGAGAAAAAATGTTTCTTAGATTCTTTCATTCCCTTTTCTTCATATTCATGATAATATTCATGACATGTTTTCTACGGAAATACCCCGGTCTTAGCCAATAGTGGCAACTTTAAACTAGACAAAAGTTGTATAAAATTTGCCACTACTTGGAAAAGCTGGGGTCTTTCCGTAGAAAACATTACGTCATGAATATCATGAATTACATAATCACGTACTGTACCAGATTCAGAATAAAGCACGTTTCACACTCACTCACCCACGCACAGTACTGTCGATCGTATCGCGATTTACAATGTAGATTGTTTTCAAAAAATATTCTTATCAGTTATCAGTTTCTTCATACATAATATTTCTTTCGCTGTGACGTCACAAGGTCAAAATAAATTTTTGCACTGGTTAAAATTTTAATTTGTTTTATTTGAGACTGCAAAAAAAATGTGACTCTCAAAATGTGAAAAATTAGTCCCAAACTTTTTGTCTTAAAAAGGTTAGAACGATGTAACAATGTTATATATCTTGGTAATAGGGGTGTAATACAGTAATACGATAATAATAACTAGATGTTCTAAGTTTGTTATCATAACTACAGTTACTAATTTCCCACCTAGAATACAGCAAAACTGCGAGTCTTCCTAATTTTTCGAGGTCATGGTGTTTTGACTTTACGAAACAAGAAAGTTCAAATTTGAGAATCATTTTAATTAAGAATATAAAAAATGTTTTTTATAAGAACAATACAATAAGAACATACGGCTCAATTTTAACCAAAACCTACGACAAATTGGAAAACTTTTTCAGTCCCAAATTACAGTAATTGGCTAAAAAAACATAAGAGAATTTAATACGGAATTAAAGGTTTTGTTTTTATCGTTTGCTTACTCATCAATTTTAATTCACAAGCTTTTTCACATTGGATTGACACGGATGTGGAGCAAGATTGGTCAGAAAGAGGAAACGAAAAACATTTTTTTGCTAAATCAGCATAATTTAACAATTGCAAGACACTGTCATATGAAATATGTGTCTGATATGAAACGGAAACACTTATGTAAAAATAAAACCTTTAAGAAAAAAAATAGATGGACTTGTGTTAAGAAATTGGTTTATTTTGATCACTTTTTGATCATGTGATTAAATTTTGAACCAATCCCAAGAGGAGTATTAAGGTAATTGATCAAAAACTGAGCAAACAGATTTTTATGTTTCGTGAGTAACAAATCAAAAGCCTTTAAGAACTCTAAACCCCCAATGTTAAATCGTTTCGTTTATCTAAAAATAGCGAAGGTTTCACGAACCAAGTAGAATTCACCTTTTTTATAACTATGGTATATAAGAACATAAGGCTTCGATGACACAAATATTTAGAACAAGTTAAGAACATAAGGTTTCACGGACTCTAAAACACCCCTCAGAACTTGCATAAAAATACTATTAAAATGGGGAAAAATAAGAACATTTTCAGGCTTAAAACTCAAGAAGCTAAGAACATCCGAAGGCTTCAAATATTTCTGTTCTTATGAAAAAAGTCCTGTGTTATGTTCTGAGTTTTACAGAATGTTTTTAAAGGAACGAAACTTTAAAGACATATTCCTCCCCAAATCAATTTAAAGGAAGATTCTATAATATTTGTTTCGTGTCCCCCTTATTTTTTGGACCCATTCTCTTTTTAGCATAACAATAAAATACTGTGCGAATTGCTATTTTATAAATGTTTTATTGCATACTTGATTTTCGTATTAGGGAGAGAGAGAGAAAAAAATTGTCCCCTTTTTTTGAAAAACTTATTATGACAACTTTGGGACCAAAACCAAACAAAACAACAAGAGTCGTCGTTTGGATGTCTTAAGGACGTCTTCTTTCTGAATTTTTCTGGGGCTTTAAGGAAATAAAGAAAAGGTTTCTTACATCTATGGATTCTGTTTTTGGGACTTTCGTGTTTCGTAATTCGTCTTTCCCATCCATCCTTTCTTTTTTCCGCTTACATTTTTCCTTATATGGAAATAATTTTTATCTGACATTCTTTTTTCTGACTTTTCGAAAAGTTTATTTCCGTCTTTCATTTGTAGCTCAGATTACATAATGTAGTGTGTATAGAACTTTTTTCGGAATTTATGAAATACCTACCAAAAGGCGCTGGCATGGGAAAAAGGCGGTTTTTTTTTTAAGATTGTATCATAATTGCACCCTCTAAGCGCTACATATTAAAATTGGTAAAATTCTAGTCTGAATCGCAGACCTCTACAAAACCCCAGGTATTATAAGGAGCACGAATCCGTTAGTGGATACCAGCAGCCTAGTGAAATTCAAACTCTTATACAGTGCATTTACTCAAAAATTCTCGACTCTTTAAATCCGTCTTTAGACTAAAGACTCTTGCAGTTCATTCTTGTCAAGCCTTAGTTCGCTTCTCTCAAAAGCTTATAAAAAACTATTTTATATCGCTTGTAAATCCTAAAGATTTCGACTGAAACTCAACAAAAAACATCAAAAAGTTAACGATATCATATTATCAAGGACCTACCATTAAGTGCCAACAGGTACCACTTGATAGAGAACTACAAAACTGAGGACTGGAGTGAGATTCAAACTTTTGCATTACTAGTGCTTCTTCTCTACCGACTGAACTATCCAGTCCACACTGGAAATACATTCGCCAACAGCGTTGAGTTTTTGGACTCGATCACTCCCCCTCCCCCTCTACCATTAGTCTTTTGTGTATTAATCATGAATTAGTCTTTTAGTTATGTTTTATTTTCACCCCTCCTTCCTAGAGAGAAACCACTACCTCTGATCATGTAATTATTCATGACAAGATAATATTTTCTCCAGGCAAAAAAGGCTAAGAAAAAATCGCCCATTTCACGCGAAAGTGGAGACCGGCCTTTAGTTCGTATAAAAGACTAAAATTTGTTCCCTCCATTACTTTTTGCTTTATTTCTACTATGTATAATATTGTAAACACGGTGTGTAAAGTATATCCTATCTCTTCAATATCCAACTATCAACTACCATAATATGTACAAAAGATAAACTCAAAATGTAACGGCGCATGCGTATAACGAACAATATATATATAGTATAAAGAAGAATAATATATCTATTATCTTGTCTCGATGTCTCTGTCTCGATATTTCATCTTCACAATACAACATCTTCCCCTTGGCAACGTGATGTTCACCGGGTTGGTTGACAAAGATGGGCGTGGTCAGGAACAATCTGAAATGATAAACTTTAAAGTGCAGTATCAACGTTCTATATACAAGTTCACACTCTCAGTACTTTCTCCACTCAGAAATAGGTCGTCGGTTTCGTTTAGGGTATGATTTCCGTATTACGGGCATCTTACGTTGAATGCCCGAGTCTTTTTCACAATCTTCCTCCTCATCAAACATGTCCTCCCTCCCTCCCCTAAACTTAGGCAACTCAGCGGTCTTAGGAAGGGGCTTAAAATGAGAAACGTTACGAGTCAATGTTCTGTCTGAATTCAGTGCTTTTGTAGTTATCATTGTTCCTTTAATTTCGGTGACGATGTACGGAACTACGTCGAAAGATGTCGTCAACTTATTTCGTTTCGTTTGCTTTACGAGAACTTGATCACCAATCTTAACGGTGCGGTCTGTAGCGTGCCGACGGTGATTTGCGTATTCAGCAGCTTTCTGTTTGGCTTTGAAATCACGTTTCGTTAAGTCGTCAGTGTTGGCTGGTTTGGTTGACGGTACATGCGGTAGTGAGTGCTGAAGTTTACGACCAAACATCAGATCAGCAGGTGCTTCTTTTGTAACACTATGAGGTGTGGCTCGATATTGTCGTAAGAATTTGTAGGTTTCCGTCTCCATATCCTTTCCCTCGATGTACGCGGCGCGAATCGCTTTCATTAGCGGTTTATTAAAATTTTCGACTTGGCCGTTTGCTTGTGGCCATAATGGTGTGATTCGGTGATGAGTAATGCCGTTTTCCTCCATGAAATTTCGAACTTCTTTCGATGGGAACGGTGGACCATTGTCGGTAATGACTTTCGCAGGGTTACCATAAGCTGCAAATGTCTTATTAAGTACGTCGATCAATGCTTTGGCGGTTGTACTTTTGACAAAAGCAATCTCTGGATAACGTGAACGCTTATCGATGATAACGAGAACGTATTTGTTGAGAACTGGGATTGGTCCCAGGTAGTCAATTCAGATTTAAGGTAGCTCCCTTTTCAGCCAAAGCTTCAAGTGTCTGTTCTAAAGCAGTGTCATGTTCCTCTTGTGTTTTACCGTACACAAGTATATCGTCGGCCATGTTCATAGTTCCGGGTATATCGGCTAAAATAGATCTCAAAATGTGCTGAAGTTCCTCAGGAGCAGAATTAAGTCCGAATAAAAGCCTTTTGAAACGTTTAATACGGTCTTCTGTTTGAAAAGCGGTAATATAACGAGATTCAGGGTCAAGTTCGAGTTGATGAAAAGCACTGTTCATATCTAATTTTGTAAAGTATTTTGCACCGGATAATTTCCCAATAAGATCTTCAACCGTAGGGGTAGGGTAACGAGTTCTCTCAATAGCCTCATTTGCGTTTCTCATATCAACACACACCCTAAATTTCTTCCCATCTGTTGGGGGAACAATAACCATTTGACTTATCCAGGGGGTAGGCTCTGACGTAACGTCCTCAATAATATCATTTTTCTCCCATTCCTCAATAGTTCTTTTCACTTCATCTCTCAAAGCAAAAGGAATTCTGCGTTCTCTCTCTGCGACGGGGGTTACACTCTCATTTATATGTAGTTTCACCTTTGTCCCTTTTATTTTACCGACCTTTCCCGAAAACAACGATTCTTTATATTTGTGTATAATGGGCTGCAAATGTTCTGGAATATTTGAGCTATTCACTTCACAAGAATTGATGTTTATCGAAAGTAAATTCAGTTCAAGACACGTTTTTCCGCTCAAAATGTTTTTTGCATCTGTGTTGATGACGTAAAAGTCTTCACAAAGAAATTTCTTTTTGTTTTCAATTAGTAATTTAACAACTCCCATCAATTTCACGGTTGATTGCGTAGCAGCGTACGTGATAATTTTCACGTTTGTTTTTTGCAATTTCAGTTTTTTGTTTTTCTCTCTCAGTTTGTCAAAGGTTTTGAAGTTCAAAATATTAACTTTGCTCCCTGTATCGGCTAAAAATTCGACTCTGTGCTTCTTTTCAACAGTCAATTTAACATCAAATAAGTCCTTAACATTTGTAGCATTAACGGATTCGCTTTTCTCAGGTTTCTCATCAGACACCGCCCAAACAGACTCCTCACTCTCGGCCCCCTCACTTTCGACCTCAGAATCACTCAAAATAAAAGGAAGAGAAGAAGAGGAACATGTATCGATTGCACTTGTTTTTGCAGCTTTGTTTTTGCTCATGCAGCATCTTTCGAAATGTCCAATCTTTTTACAAAAATTGCATTTCTTTCCAACTGCGGGGCATCTATTTGAATGCGGAAATTTACCCCCACAGCGGTAGCATTTCTTAGTTTTTGAATCTTCTGCAATCGAATCTTTTCCTTTTCTTCCCTGGAATGGTTTCTTACCGAATCTCCGACCGATTTTATTGATTTCTTCATCTGTACACTTTTTCTTGGAATCGTCAAACACGTCGGTACGAAACTCTGTATCCTCCAAATCTTTTCCGTAGACCAGCAATTGTTGCAATGTAAGTTCAGGTTTACGAAAACTATATCTTCTCAATAATGGCATGTTGGTACCATGCTCGATCTGTCGTTTCAGTTCGACATCAATTTGGTTTCCAAAATCACACTTTAAGGCTTGAGTACGTAACCTTGTGTAGTACTGGTGCAGCTTTTCGTCACTCTCTTGATCCAGCCGTCTGAAGTTGTAAATTTCAACACTGGTATTTGATTGAGGTTTAAAATGTGCATCCAGGAGTTGAATAGCGTTGTTGTAAGTTTCCTCTTGATCCGCAAGTAAACTGTCGTAAATATCATTGACTCTCTCCCCAACGTAGTTCATAAGCATAGCAAGTTTTTGTTTGTCGTTACTAACATTTAAGGCAGTGCATAAATTCTCGAACCGTTTCTTGTATTTGGTCCAACGAATAGCGACCGTAGAAAATTCTTCCACATCAAACTGTGGAAAAGCAGGTAACGAAACTGTAACAGCAGCAGGCTCTGTAGACGTAGCCATTTTTCAAAATAAGTAATGTTCAACGAACCATAAATTTATCTTCGTCGCCAATATAATATTGTAAACACGGTGTGTAAAGTATATCCTATCTCTTCAATATCCAACTATCAACTACCATAATATGTACAAAAGATAAACTCAAAATGTAACGGCGCATGCGTATAACGAACAATATATATATAGTATAAAGAAGAATAATATATCTATTATCTTGTCTCGATGTCTCTGTCTCGATATTTCATCTTCACAATACAACACTATGTCTGAATTAGTCGTCTATCTTGCTAGACTAATTGTATAATCATGATCATTTCTTTTTCAGATACACTGGTGAGGGTGCAGACTACAAATGGCGTGAATAATACCCTTCTTACACTATACTGTCGTTTAGGGTAAGGTTCCACTTCCCGGTACAGGGCCCGCGCCACGATTTTGAAAGTGAGGGGGCCAACAAAAATATAGTGACTAAGGAGGCGCAACCATGGTTTGCGCCGACGGGCCGGAAAATTTTCGATTTTGACCTGTCTTATTTGGCTAAAACAGCTTCCTTTTTGTTCTGATTTTCTTAAAGAAAACTGTGAAGTTTGTTTGTTTAAAACAAAAGAGTATAATTAGACTAATTTAAGTGTCCATCTGTCCCCCTTTAGAAAGGTTTTTATTGGCACGCGCACAGAAAAGAAAAAAATAATTAAGTGAAGAGAAATTTTTTATTTTGCTTTGCAAAAAAGTGGGGGGGCCATGGCCCCCCCGGCCCCCCCGGTGGCGCGGGCCCTGCCGGACTAAGATTCAAACAACAAAGCAAATAAAGACCGAAATTCCTTTTGTAGACCACACGATGCCATGTTGAATAATTAAAAACTCCAGCATCACAAAAATTACACATGAAAGCATAATTAGGAAACATGCATACTTAATATTTTCTTATCATTGTTTTGATAATGTGCTGGAATCGCTGGAGTATTTAATTATACTCAACATGACGTCGCGTCCTACAAAAAGGTCTATAAAGTTAGCCAATCTTTTCACTCGACGTAATTTATCGTTCGTACATCTGCAGACAAACCCTTACTACTATTTTAAGCCAGTTATCCCGAAAAATCAGAGCAAACTTTCTAGAAAAATCGGCAGTGTCTTTGTCCGGAAAATGGAATCTTACCCTAAACGACCTTATCTAAATTTATTATTTTTTTGTAATTATGAATAGACACCCATTTATCATTTTTAATTTCTTTTGGATGATGTAATTATAATTTTTGTAAATAAATAATTTAAAATCAATGGTATGCATGGAAAAATATACGAAATTTTATAGTAAAATAGAAGTTTGAGTTTATCGACTCAGTGATATTCATATAGGAAGTTTATCGTGGCTTGGATCACGAGATTTACGTTTGGCTACGTTTCGATTGATTCTTCTCCTATCATCGGGCAATGTATGGAAATGGAAATACACTTGATAATTATGGATAATCAGAAGTTCTATTAGTACAAATAGTGGAGAAAACATCATCCCCATCATTGCGAAAGCATCCACCGAAGGGGGACTTCAAAATATCTGTTCTGAAGGCACGTTCCAGCTGGATATGGCGGCCTGTTCTTAGCGAACTAAAGAAAAAAGTCTGCTGGAAAAAAGTGGTCTGTTCTACTGAAGATTGGGACCAGCTGGAAAAATATGGTCTGTTCTACTGAAGATTGGGACCAGCTGGAAAAATATGATCTGTTCTACTGAAGATTGGGACCAGCTGGAAAAATATGATCTGCTCTTATGAAAAATTAGTTTGATATCTTATATTTATAAATAAGGTGTCTAAGAATTTCCTATCTGTTCTGTGAGGGAATTTCAATAAAGTCCTGAAGGTTGCCTGGAGTGGCAACTGAAAATTCTCCATTTGTTCTACAAAACATCTCGCAAAACATCTGGAAATTGTGGATCTGTTCGAACTGTTAGCTGGAAATTAAGTTTCTGTTCTTAAAAGTCCTTCAATGTCAAGCTGGAATTTAGCGATCTGTTCTTATAAGATTTTGTCAGGCCTGGTAGATAAGAACAGTTAACTCGCATAAAATCGATCGCCTGGTAATTTCGTATCTGTTCTGAAAGTTTTTTTACCTCCTAGCTGGAAAAATATAACTGTTCTGAAGTAAAAATTTCCCCCCTGGAAAACGAGGAACTGTTCTTAATTTCGTGGAAATCCTTCCAGCTGGCAAATCAGAACAGATATTTGCAAATTTTAGGTCGGTGGCTGCTTCTGTCATTGCTCGATGATGGGAGAAGAATCTCTCGAAACGTAGCATAACGTAAATTTCGTGATCCAAGCCACGATAAACTTCCAATATAGATTACAACAATCTAATGATTTAGTTATCGAGCAACTCCAACTTAAAGCCTCTCTAGTGGAGTGGGGGGTCAATCCGAGGTAACCCGCATCACCAAGTTGCATATGTGGCGAATATGGGCTCACGCCTAATGCTACTTAATTAAATAGATAGATAGATAGACACTCATCTTACTTACCGGAAAAATCAGTCAAAAATCGCTCACAATAAGAAATGATATACAAATAGTTCATCCATATTTGGAAAATAAAACTTTAGTGCGAAAACAATGAAATGTTTGCCATCCCTCAGTGGGTGTCTTGCTGGGCTGTATAATCAATAGAATTCTGACATTTTAATAAGGCAAACTCAAACCCAGTGCCTTAATTCACTTTTTTATGACTTTATGTCGTCCACGAGAGGGACGATTGTACCACCAACACCCATCAGTAGTAAAGTTAAAAGGGTAAGAACTTTTTCCATCCCCTCCCCATTTTATTTACATACATTCTTCGAAGACTGAAAATTCTTTCATTTTTTCGCTTTTTTGTTAAAATCAGGGAAGAGCCGATCTTTAAATAGTAGAATCTCTTAGGGTCGAAGTATTAAATTTTATCTTAAAGGACGACTATAAACACGTATATAAAACAAAGAATTCTTTCTTATTAAAAATGAGCCTAAATGGTTCGATCCTGGGGGGAGGGGGCTACCCTTGCCGACCGACGGAGGGTGTGCCGGCGAGGTCCAAGTAATGGACCCTAAATGGGACTCAAATTTTCCTCTTTTTCCCGAAATTTCCACAAAAAATCACCTTCTACGAGGGGACGATTTTTCTTTACGTTTTTGCAACCCTACCTGCAATTAGGTGAAAAGAGCGTACCCTGACCAGCGGCATATCCCTGATATCCCCGTACCCTATTTTTGCTCATGTACTCCCCCAGGGCTTTAACCTAAATTTGCGCTACAGTTGCGTCCATTTTACACGGCGATTTCAGTCCATTTACCGTATTTATATGGGCTCTGTGTTCTTGCCACAAACATTTTCGAGCACTGAGTCATCTCAATAGTCCCAGACAGTAAAAGAATTCATTTGAAACCTTTTTAATTGAAAGGTGGAAAGGAACGTGACTCACAAGAAAAAGGTGTTAAATTCAAAATAGCGAGAAGTCTAACCTCTCTATTCTCCTCTTATTCACCACGGCGCGACCGCGCGTCTAAAAACTTGCTCTTTTTGATATCACAGAGTAGTTGGCTGCCATCTTTTATCCCTCATAAACAAAGTTGTGGGCACACTTACAAAGCTAAAGCTTCGGTCGAAAAATTAAAGCTTTTTGAATTATACTATTTTTTGAGTGTGACCATTTTACCATAACATCTGTTCTTTATTTTGTATCCTCGGCAAGTGTGGAACTTTTTTTATATCGGTAAACCATAAAGAGCTTTTGTAATTTGGAATTTTAAAGTCAACCTTTTACATAACAGGGAAAGTATATTTTATTTGTTTATTTATTCGTTCTTAGTTTGTTATCTTGTTATACCTTTTTTACTCTGTTTTTTTCCTCTGACTGGCAATGGGGATGATAATGATTCCATCATAATATTTTGATTTTAGGATGAAAAACGATATCATACCGTGAAGTTGGGTAAACTTGCATCAACGGAGGCTAACATGCATAGCCCTCAAATGAATGACCTGTCTGGTCCTTAAAATACAAAGTTAAATCAAAACAAAAATGGTAGAGTAGAGCTGTGAGCGGAGCTGCGTACCGTGAAATTGGGTAACTTGCATCAGTGGAGGCTAACATGCATAGCCCTCGAATGAATGACCTGGCTGGTCATTAAAATACAACTACGCAGCTCTGCTCGCAGCTCTACTCTACCATTTTTGTTTTGATTTAACTTTGTATTTTAATGATGACCAGCCAGGTCATTCATTTGAGGGCTATGCAAGTTAGCCTCCACTGATGCAAGTTACCCAATCTCACGGTAGTAGTTCATTTGTTTTGAAATTTTGCTGCTTTGATTGGTCATTTATTTGAGGGTGCTATGCATGTTAGCCTCCACTGATGCAAGTTACCCGACTTCACGATACTCCAGCAGGATGCAAATTTTTCAATCTGCGGATCTGGCCATGGGCTCGGTTACAGTCAACTGCTCTAACTTGCCTTGGGACGATTGGTCGAAACATGGGACTGTTTGATATCTGGCCTGTATTTTCACTTACTGTTAAATCTCTTTCACAACCAGTTACATCAATATGCCTTCTTACCTGTCTTTAAAAATATAAATAAAAGTAATCACGGAAAAGGACGCGAAAAAAAAAGACATAAGTGTGAGAACAGAGTAATCAAACTCGTTAGAAAAAGTACCATTAGAAGTCATAAAAAATCAACCTGAATAAATGCAATCGAAATCCCAGAGAACTTCATAATTCCCCAAACAACATTACATTACTATGTCAAACTCCCATCACATAAATTTTACAATTACGTCAGAGTAGACTACGCTCGCCACCGAAGAGGTTTATTTGGAAAGGGTAATTATATTTTATTGTTCGCTTCTTTTTTAAAGATTGGCCGGGTTGGAAAAGTATGAATTTCTTTGTACATATTTTACCTACCCCAAATATTTAGGAGGCTGAGTTTTAAACAAATGGTCAAGTTGAAACGAACAATAAATGTATCAAGGTCTGTTTTATTTACCCCCCTGGTGACTTAACAAAAGAGACTTAACTCGATGTTACAATCAAATTATTGAAAGTTTGTCTCGGCCTTCTTATAATGAGCGAGACATACGTTCTCTGATTACGCAATTTTCATATTGACATTTTCGAGGCATTTTGATGTAACTGACAACAGATTTTTTTTGACAACTCCACCAAGTTCATCAATCATATTTTCTGTCATAACACGATAACTTTCTCTGACAGTGCGCCTTTTTTAACTTTTTTGTTTTCATTCAAAATGACCGGACGACGCCGATTGCAGAATTAAAGAACGCCCGCCGCCTAACCGCCTATCGCCCGATGGGTTGACAAATAACGAGTGTGTAACTTGCCGCGCGAGTGACGTCAAACGCTTCATCGTTTTGCCACTAATTTAGTCTTCTTCGTGTGTTCCATCCACTACAGATTTTTTTTCAGATTTCGATTTACTATACAGTAAAAGCCTACTCGGTGCGAAAAAGAGATTTCCCGATAATTAAAAATTGGAACTTTCCAGTGGGCGCGATTGGGCGTACCGCTATCGCAAAATATTTTTCGTGAAAATTTACCGTATTCTAACGCTAATATAATCAAGATAGGAAACAAATATTAAATTTGACTCTTTTTTGCTCGTATTTCTAAATTTTACAATAAAAAGAACTATTTACAAATTATTTTCTTTAACGGGCGTTGAATCGATATTGACATATTTAATGATGTCATAATCAATGCCGTGCATATTTTGTCAGCGCCGTGCATATTATGTCAACATCCTTTTCATTGGATAAATACCACTAAAATATAAAAGAAAAGTAAACATAAATTTATTGCCCGCGAGCACGAGTTAGCTAAGCGCACCTTACTTATTCATTATCTAAGAATTTGAGCGGGCAAAGATTACAGCGCAGGCTGATAGCGGGCAAAGGTTATTTGAAGATATTTTCAGTTATAATCCAAGGTAGAACAAACTAAACATAGTATAGAAAGGGGGTATTTTTTAGTGCTCTATACGATGATCGGTATTTATTTTGAATTCTATGTTTAGATTTTTCTACCCAGCCCCGTTGCTATGTACGCGCGCCCTTTTGCTAAGACCTTTGCTTGAAATCAAAAGTGAAACCAAAATGATTTAGCGCAAACTGCCGTTTGCGTAATATTGATAAAGTGAAGTGAGGTCCTGACTGAATATGATTCTTCAATGGGAATCAAAACTAAAAAGTGCACTTACAAACATAAATTTGTCAGATCTAACAAAAGTAATAACCGCACTGTCATCATTGACAATAAAACAAACGATTTTCTGTCAGAGCCTTGTAAACATTCCAACAACTTCCATCGAAATGATCTATCATAGCTCAGTCTACCATTTTTAGTGCGGTCCGAGTATTGGGCTGAGAACGCTCGCAGAACACCTGCGAGCTCCCGCGGGTGAAAAACTTCAATCTGTCAATCATTTTCTCAAGCGAAGAGTACGCGAAGCTATTCTAGCTTTACGATAGTGCCGCGGATCATCTATGGATAGTATTCAATTATCATTATCCCTTTATTTTCATTCCTAGAACTTTTGCAAAAAAAAGGAAAAATAGAAAAGTTGTATTTTTTACTGCTCTATTCACATACTAAATTTGAAAGATCTTCTATGTGGCGTTTTTTTGCAAACTTCAAAAAACTGATTTTTGTCCCCCCTTTGCGGGACTTTGGCGTAAGCGCTGGCGTGCAACATAGGGTACAAAGTCCAAACATGCGTTTCCCATAATTTTTGTATGAAGAGTTAGGTCTATACTGTAAGGGGCATTCGGAGCGGCATTCGGCTGACCCTGAAACTTAACTTTTAGTGTCCTGTCTGCAGGGATTGGGGCACCGGTAGGGTAAGGAGCTTTGTTAGTTAAGGTCTGTAAATTACATTACATGCTATAATTATTTGTTAATAACAGCATTCTGCGGTGTCTCATTGACACTTAATCGGTTAGACATTGGGTTTGTAAACCCAAGGTTGCTTACTTGGTGGTTGTTTTTACCCTAGGAGGTATATAGGAGACTTATTTCAATGGACCGGTACATGCAAATTTCAGAAAAATAATTACAGTAGAAAACAGCTAGAAACACTTTGGAAAGTCAGAAAATCAGGATAGAAGATAAGGTGATGCTGGGCTTAAAAAATTGTTGGTTTCGCCTTCACCCGACCCCAGATTTTGGAGGTGGGTCGGTCGGTCAGATTTTTTTTTTTTTTTTGCAATTTATGAAATTTTCGTCCATGGAAGGGTTAACAGTTTGTTTACATGTAGGTAATTTTGAATAGAAAACAGAAGTGCTAGCAGGGAATTTACAATTCTTATGCTTGAGACAAACAAGATATGAGTTTTAATCTTTTTTATTGTTTGAAGTTTCTGAAGGAAAAAAAATCTTCTTTAAAATGGCAATAAAATTTTTTCGGTCAGCAGGTTTCGAGGTAGGGTCAGCAGGGATTTTTCTAAGCACTTTTTTACTACCGTATACCGGCAAAAATACTCAATCCAAGATTGGGTTATGAAACTCAATCCGAAATATAAAAAAAAATTTACAAGAAAAAAGTTTCAAAGCAGTTTTCTCAGAAACGCCAATTCAATTGTTTGTTTTTAATCAGTATAGAGTAAAGACAACACTACTGGGTCAGAAACCGTTCGATTTGGACACGAACGCTTTTCTATTCGTGACGAACGGGTTAACCGTTCGCTTATGCTTTTTAACCCGTTTGTGACGAACGGCCTAAAAAGAAAACCGTTCGTGAAGAACGCTTACGAAAACTTGAGATATGAAACCGTACGCGAAGTATGCTTTTCCGTTTGCCGCGAATGCTTTTAAAGAATCATTCAAAAAACCGTTTGTCACAAACGGTTTAACATACGCAACAAATAGATTTTAATGGGAAAAGATTTCTAAGAAAATTTATTTCGCATTTACTTGGATTTTTGGAAAGGGGAATGAATTTACTGGAGTTACTTCTTTCATTAAAGTTTTTTTCAAAAGGATAACTTTATAGAAGGGGTCAAAATTGAAATAAAAGTCATTACAGATTTACAGCAAAATTGCTTTAAAAAACTATTCGGGGTCGATGAGGTATAAGGAAGCTTTAGGAACTTTTCTTTTCAAATCAAATCAACATTTGAAAAACAAAATCAGACTATTTAAAGTTAAAAGAAAAACTTTGAAGATACCCCTGTCCTACCACGAATAATCTTTTAGAGAAAACCTGTATTAGAATAACCTAATAAAAAATGAAGTTTGGTATACCTCTGTCCCACTCATTGAAATTCTTTATTATTATTTTCGACAATGCAGGACTGCAATCGGACATTATGTCCGACTGAAATCAAATCCAGTCGATAAAACTTAAAATCTTCTCGGTCATTCATTCGTCGGAATTTTTCAACTAGCAGAATATATTTTCTAACCTCGTTTATAAGAAGCTAGCTTTTGAAAGTTACACGTAAAGCTATAGATAAAGTGACCTTGGGACAATACTCGCTGCAGTAATAGAGAAAGTGGTTAGTTTGGTAAAAGTGAACTTAGAAACACTCTTAAAAGTTACAAAGAATAAAGCGATTTGATAAAAGTGATATTTGAAACACTCATAAAAGTTACAAAAAAGCGATTTGATAAGATCGATCTTAGAAACACTCTTAAAAGTTTCGAAAAAAGCGAAAAAAGAAAGCGAAGAAGCAAATAAAGCGATTTGATAAAAGTGATCTTAGAAACACTCTTAAAAGTTTCGAAAAAAGCGCTTTGATAAAAGTGATCTTAGAAACACTCTTAAAAGTTTCGAAAAAAGCGATTCGATAAAAGTGATCTTTGAAACACTCTTAAAAGTTACGAAGAAAGCGATTTGATAAAAGTGATCTTTGAAACACGCATAATTTGATAAAGAATAGAGTAAGAGACAGGGGTGTATGTGAGATTTGTTCTTGATGAAATGAATTTTTAAGAGAATCCTCATTATTACTTATTATTACATTATTACTTACTTTTGTAGATTTTTTCCTAAAAAAAAACAGATTTGTTATTATTTCTTACTTCGCTTTTGCCACAACTCTTTCTATTTACCTAATCGGCCCTTTTTACGCCGGCCCTTATTGGTGTTATTTTTGGGCTCGTGCGTGGCGTGATTAAGGGCCGGCGTTAAAAGGACCGCTGTAAAATGGGCCAAAATCTTTCTATTTTTACTTAAGCGGCGTTAATGTATTCACGTTTTGTTCTTGTTTAAAGCAATCCAGGGCCAAATTTGGAGTAAAAAATTTTCTTACAGCTCTAAATCGCGATTGCTTTGCTCGCGTTTTGTCACGCATCTGAAACTCAATCTAATTATACATAAACGGTAGTAGCTCAAAGTGCTTGAAAAAATCCCTGGTTGGTCGAGTGACGGCAAACCAATAATTTTTTAAGTCAATTTTTTAAGTATTTTTTAAGAAAACTTGCCAAACAAACCCATTGACAAAAATATCTTTTGAGATTGGGAATAGGTCCTGTGTGTGATGAAAAGATTTTGACAATGCGTTTTTTTACGGCCAACCCATAAACTCTAATTTTGTTTTTCCCTCAACGCTAAAGCTAAAAAGGTTAGGGTTTTGGGCAATTGAGGCAAAAATCAGCAAAAAGCTGTGTTTTCCGTAAATCTGAGAATCGTGATAAGATCCTCACTGCTAATACTCCAGCATAATTTTTTAATTTTGATAGTGTAATACATTTGATTTAAGGGGTCACTCAAAAATCGGTTTTTAGGTTAAAAAAATGTTAATTGACTTTTAAAAGCTGACCCACCCAACCACACCCCAAAACGTCAAATACCCGTAATCCCTGAAAATCTATGAAAAACTGCCTTCATCTCTGCTTCGTCAGCAATCTTGATTTTTTGCTAAGGCTATGCAAGCTTACATTTGAAAAATAACGAAGATAATTTCTAAACTTGTTCACAAAAGCCCTGTACTTCATTATCTCTTTAGTAGATAGACGTAGCAATCAAAAAGAAACATGGCAAGAAGTAACATTTGGCATAGAATGAAAAATGGATGTTTCTGGATTTGAAAAAAAATGTTGAGGACCTTTAACCCTCCACCCACTAAAGTCAATTGACGTTGTTCTAACCAAAAATCGATTTGTTAAAGTCTGTCTCAATATAATTTGCAGTGGAGACAAAAAAAGGCTTTAACTTTTGATAGAATGTGAATTAGATGTCAGTTTTGTGCTTGTTCAAAAGATAATCCGGAGTGGAATGTTGTCAAAAAAGAAAATAAATTAAAAAACGAAGATGAAAAATGAAGAAGAAATTCAACTTCTGGCAGCTTCTGGTAGAACAATGCTATGATCTTCATTTTTATATCAGAAATTCTTTAATCTTAGGATGTCATAAATGCGAAAAAAAATTGTTTTTTGATGGTTTTTTGAAGTCAATCAGTAATAAATTTTAAACTGTATCTTTCGTTGGAACAAATTTCTTTGAACAATTTTTTCACATTAATGACGTTCTAAGATCAAAGAATCACTCATGTAAAAATGATAATTATAGGACGATTATTGAAGAAGTTGATTTTCTTCTTCTGTCTTTTTCAATCTTAATTTTCCAATATTTTTATTAAGGTTTTTTCTTCATGATAATATTCCATTCCTGTTTGTCTTTTCAACAAGCAAAATACTGCTAAGTATCTAATTCAAATTCTATCAAAAGTTATAGTCTTTTTGTCTCCGCTGCAAATTATATTGATTGAGACAGTGACCCCTAACTTTTACACTACATCTGTTGCCTAGGAATAAGGTAATTTATATACTGTTTGTACAGGCCGAAGGAAAGGTAATGTATGCTGGAATAAATTGTTATTCAATAAACCGTTGTGTTCTCCTAAACGCTCATCGATAGTTTTGATTGATGAAAAAACCCAATCAATGATCACTCAATACTTAAAGGATTTTAGGATTGGCTTGATTGTCTATTGATTCCCAGAATCAATGTACACCTTATCGCATAGCTGTCAACTTTGCTTCACCAAAATGCAGGAGAGCTTTAAGTCGAGAAATTTTTGCTAATATTCCAATTTTTCAAAATCAGAAAATCGGGGAAATATTTCTGTGAAATACGATTTTATCAGAATTTTTTTCAGAATTTTTTTGAGCAAATAAGATGGGGGGCTGTTGACATTAGATCAACTTACAGTATGTATTCAGCCCATTTTTGACACAATGCAATTTTACTTACTTTGTCAGATCATAATGTGAAGCCAGACCCCCATACTCCTTTAGGCAAACAAGACAGTCTATTGCATAACTAATCACTCCACACTTCAGTGGATTTAAGTAAAACAAGTGGAAAATTATATATTATTTATAATAAGTTTTGCTAACTTGGCACACTAACATTCTCCCAAATTAATGCTACAAATATTCCCGCGCAACATCCTATAAAGTATTAGGGTTTTGGAGCAGATAATCACAGACTCGAATGGATGGAGTAATTTGATTTATGGAATTGAGTCAATAGGCCGTTGTGTCTCCAAGACGACTGTAAAACTCTCTATAATAATAATAGTAATAGCATTTTTAGGAGATCTCCAATTCCAATTTCCTGAAATAAGGGTTTGATGGCTAACTGTGTCCAAAATTATGTGAACTTTTATTTTAATGAATTTTTTTGTCATTGTAAAGAAGAAAGGGAAACTTAAAATTTGGTATTTAACTTTTTAAATTTGGTTGGGTGGTTCTCAAGTTATAAGCTTTTGAAGTCAAAATTTGCCTCTGAAAAAGTTCAGAGACACTTCATCAAATTATCAAATTAACACAATTCTATGCAGAAAACCTCATATTCTCACCAGGGCCTGAAATAACATTCAGACATCGGATGAACTGTCCGACCAAAATAGATTCTGATCGGACATATTTTCAGTCCCTTTAAAGTTCAAACAAATTAAAAGATTATTTTTAAGTAAATTTGAAATTAGCAACCTTCTTATTACACAGAGAAACTCTCTGCAGTTAAAAATGTCCTCTATTTATTGTGTGTGAAAGCAAACAATAAATTCATCCTTTTTCAAGCTTGCTTCAAGTCAAAATCATAGTAGTGCAAAAAATGCCGTCCATGAATGTCTTTCTAAATTTCTAGCTGGTCTAATTTTTTGTCCAACTATCACGTTGGACAATCCGACCAATTATTAGCTAAAAATTCATTCGGACATGTCCGACCCAGGGCCCGCGCCACGATTTTGAATGTGAGGGGGCCAACAAAAATATAGTGACTGAGGAGGCGCAACCATGGTTTGCGCCGACGGGCCGGAAAATTTTTCGATTTTGACCTGTCTTATTTGGCTAAAACAGCTTCCTTTTTGTTCTGATTTTCTGAAAGAAAACTGTAAAGTTTTTTTTTTTTAAACAAAATAGTATAATTAGACTTATTTAAGTGTCCATCTGTCCCCTCTTAGAAAGGTTCTAACGTTTTTATGTGCACGCGCACAGAAAAGAAAAAGATTATTAAGTGAAGAGAAATTTTTTATTTTGCTTTGCAAAAAAGTGGAGGGGCCATGGCCCCCCGGCCCCCCCGGTGGCGCGGGCCCTGCGACCCGAATCGATTTGCTTCAGACATCATGTCCCACCATCAAAATATTGTTATTTCAGGCCCTGTTCACTATTTTAAAGGCTTTTACAACTCAATTAATGAACTCTGCTGATTTGTATCACTTATCTAACAAAAGTTATGACAAAAAATAGAAAAACAGTAATTCTGATAGATTTTACCAAAAAGTTTTAGTGGAAAACGATAAAAAATGCTTTAAAAATTGATCCCCCTTTTTTGATGTGTTTGTGGACTGTTTCAAAAGTAAATTTCAACTTCAAAAGCTTATAACTTAAGAACCACTGTACCAATTTTAAACATCTTTCCAGCATGGTAAAACAGGTCCAAACAAAGATAATTTATGCTTGATTTGTGGTTGCTGGTTGACCCCTAAAATAACAGCCAGCAATCTCACATCAGTGATATATATGTTGATTAGTGTTATAATAAAGCAGAAAATCCAATCTCTCAATTTTTCTATTTAGATCAGACTCAAACAAAATTAAATGGATTGACATTTTTTTACAGAATTGAATAAACTGACACATTTTGTCCATTGTATAGTCTTTCATTCATAAACTTTTCTGCCCAGATTTTATACGATTTGATATATATATATGTGGATTGATTGATAAGCACTTGGACTGGGATTTTAAAATAATTGGAAAAATATTTAAATTGTGCTACATCTTAGAATTAATTTTTACAGCTATAGCAAGCAATTTTTTTTAATTTGGTATTGGTTGGTTGGGTTTTTGCTGGTGAAAGAGATACGTGGAAAAGTATGATAAAATGTTTCAAAATCGTCAAGAAGGAAAGCCAGTCCCACCCCCACCCATTGACATATCACATCTAACGGAAGACGAGAGAGCCAAAATAAAAGAAGTGTTAGAGCGACAGAGAAAAATGGAAACAGAGACTGCCTCCATTCAAAGGTAATTATATTCAATGTCATGTAACACCTCATAATAAATGTCTTTTGATTTGAAATTCTTTCATGAATTATTCATAATTTTTGGGGAATATAAACTATGTACACGTTTTTTTTTAAGAATGTCATTTTAAATGCATTTTACCTGTAGATTGCAAATTTCGATCTTAACCTAAGAATACCGTAAGAATATTTCTGGATGATTTTCGCCAAAAAGTTAATTAAGAATATCCATGATAAAATGAAAAAACACTATTCTTATAAAAAAAGCGTGTAAGCATACAAGATGACTCACAAAAATAAAATTAGGGTTTTGCGGCTAATTGTGTCCATTAATACATGTTTTTCTTTTTTAGTAGACTCAGAGTTGCAGATTTCCTAAACATAACATAAGCATATACACCAACCTGAAATATTTTTCAAATTGGTATATGATTCAAGTAGAATATTTTTCAAGTTGTCATTTTTTTCTGTTCAAAAGTAAAAAGAAGGCATTCTACAGCTAGCCACATGAAAATAGCGGTGTAAATGCACTGAGAGCGCTAGATCTATTTTTCCTCATATTTCGTAGAGTTGTTAGACGTTAATTTTTGACATTGCTCCAATGACTTCTTTGCTGGTAACACTTTTCAAAAACTTTGATCAATGAAAATGTCATGTTTCACCTCTTAATAAATCTCTTTTGATTTAATTTTTTTTATAATAACTAAATACATAATGACACATAATTTTGTAAAAAAAGGCTGAACTTCAAAAATTAGGGTTACCTCTTAAATTTGGTACAATAATGTAGACTTATTTTAAAGCTCGAATTAATGCAACTTAATTGATAAATCAAATTCAAATATGAATTATTAAGAATTAAAAAGAAAAATAAAGAGCTTTTTCACAGTCACATTTCACAGCTTTTTTGCTAAAAAAGTGAGGAATAAATATGTACTTTTGTCATTATTTTACTTTCAGTTCGCTGGTCAAAGAATTGGCAACTTACCAAGTACAATATGAACTCAAAACTAATTTCAATGAAGAGCCGATAAGGCCATCAGACCTTTGTGAACTTTGTCACAAAAACAAATACATAAGCAACCGTCTTTGCAAGTTTTGTCGGAATCGACTTTGTAACAATTGCAGTTTCCCGACAGGTTCTGGAAAACAGGTAATAATTTACTTTAATTAAAAAGTTTCACTCTTACACGACATAACTTAAAGGTCTGGCCACCTGAAACATTTTTCGTCAAAATAAAACATGATCAAGTTGCAGTTTTAATCGATAAACTTTGTTTCAAGTGGACCACCACATTTAATGAAAAGCAATGAATATGATTTTATGTATCAGCAACAAAAAGTGGCTAAAGTTTTCTGCAACAGTTTCTGTCTAGACTTTTGAAGTGGGACCACTAAAAACTTTTCCATCAAAGCAAAACTTTTTGCAACCAATCTACATAAATCTAGGCTCTGATTTCACCGAGTATTGATGATACACATTTTAGTCAATTCCATTTGTTTTGAACTTTATTTTTCACGAGCATTTTTATAAGAACATCAAAAATCTTAAAACTGTCAGGTGTTCTTAGCGTTTTGAGTTTTAAGCTCATTTTTTCAGAATTCTGAGAGTACTTTAGTGTATTTTTCTAAGAATAGCATGTAATTGAGAGTCTTCAAAGCCTTACAAAATTGTTATAATATAATATTGTTGTTCTTATAAAAATACTTGCATTCGTTTATTAGTTTTTGTTTCTTTCATAATGTTTTCATAATTCTTAATTGTGTTGTCTTTGTTTGTTTGTTTGTTTTCTTGTTTATTTTTTGTTTATTTGTTTTTAATTTCATTTTCTTTCTTTTTCATTAGACACATTTACCCCTTACGTTATATTATTGACAATGTACTGCTACTGACTGACTGAATACTGCTGACATAATACTGTAAAGACTGCTATGCCAAACAGAAATATTAAAAATCAAAGGTATTTCTACGATTCTTCTTGTTCTAAACCTGTAAATATTTTTAAGAAATCTTTGGTTATACATATGCATATTTTATTTACTTTTTTATGATAAATTAAAAAATCTACACTCCTTTTGCAATTGTGTGAAACAAAAGGTATTGTGCAGTTTTTGCTACTTCATTTGGGTAATACCCAGATAGGAGATTCTACCCACTAGATATAAATTTAATTCAGCAAGGCTGTGGCATAAAGTTCATTCTGTTGATATCTTGACATCATCTTTTTTGTATCTTTGATACAGGCTTCGTGGCTTTGTCCACTCTGCAAGAAGAAACAAGATTTGTTATTGAAAACTGGTAAATGGTTTCACGGCAAGGAAACGAAAAAACATAACCCAACAAAGGAAATTGAATTCCATCTTCTAACCACACCAAATAACGCGTCAGTACCCATCAAAACAAGTCCTAAAATTGTTAAAACCGGATTCCCAGCTAGCTCCATAACAAAGGCGCAACTGGGCGAACAGGCGGAAGAAAGGCGTAAACAACAAAGGGCAGCTAATAACGAAAACAAAGAAAATGCGCACGTAGTAAGGACAGCCAGTGCGTCAAGCGATGAGTCAGACACCACAAGTAGTTTACTACCGCATAGACATTTGAATAGTGGGAATAAAAAACACGTGACTTTTGAACATATTGATCATCATTCTGCAACCGAAAGTGAAAGTGATAATAACAATAATAATAATAATGAAATTACATCTTCAGCAAATACTACTGATGGGTCGGATGCTGGGGTAAAGGTATGTTGATTTCTTAAAAGTATGAATTATTGCGGAGCCTGGCAGAACATTAAAAGGGACGTATCAAGCTTTATACAAATTTCATGTCGATCGAAGAAAAATGAAAAATGAAAAATGCTGACTCAACTAAAAGCTCTATATTCCACCAATTTCAATTTTAGAACACGTGGTCTTACTTCTTTTTATACCCAGAAGCAGGAAGCTTTGAGTCAAGCTTCACTTGCATTGTCCTTTATAGATATAAAATAGAATCGATCTAAGTAATTTAGATGACTTTTAGACAACTTTGTCGCCGGATCGGATATCTATGCATTGAACGGAGTAATGGAAGGATTCGAACTGGGAATCCCTGAGTTGTAGGTTTAACGCCTTCAGTGGTTTAGACCACTGAGCCATCGTCAGCTTTCTTCTTTTTTACAGTTGAGTAGCCACCACGTGCGTTGGTTGCCACCTGACGACGAAAATAAACAACTGGGAGACATCTTGCTTTCCATTGATCCGGATAACACTGAACAGTTCAAAGGTAAACCATACATAGAGGTTGCTTATAGACATGACAAAGCTTTTCCGTCTCAAAATTCTGCATAATTTTTACTAAAATCAATATTTTTGAGAAGAATGGTCCCTAGCATACGAAATTTGTCCTGAAAAGACCAAATTAGGGTTGTTTTTGTGTCAGTATTCCAAAAGGATTGACTAAGATAGCATTTTCACTTCCCTTATAATTTTCTTCGAGCCCCAGACTACAATTATGAAACGAGAAATATAAGTTCACATAAATTTGTTGACTTGTTACGTGCTCCCTTTTAGATAATAATACAAAGTTCCAAAATTCCACCACTCGAAATAGTGTTTTTATATTTTTTAAACCAACCCCAGCTGGTACACAACGTTGTTTCAACGTTCACCTAACGTTAAAAGGACGTTGTGAACGTTACATAAACGTTGAAACAACGTTGTGTGCTAGCTGGGAAACAAACGATGTATAGCCCGTATTTAAAACACTTTAAACACTGAAAGTTATTTTCGCCTGGATCCATATCAACTTATCATATTGATTTTGTACGTCTGCGAACTTTTACTTCTACCAAAGTAACTGCAAAATTACTGAAAGAGAAAAATTGACTTTCAACGTCTATTCAACGATATAAGTCTCGTGAATTAGAATTTAATGTACAGTAGGTCTCCCACACGCACGGGGAACAAAAGTTTGTTCGATTTGAGGAAATTTTAAGGCAATTTTAATTAAAGGGGCGAGAAAACTTGTTCCAGTTACAGTGGTTCGAGTTAAAGATGCTTCACTGAAGTACGTTCATGACTTTTGTATCTTCAGATTTCTGCACAGCTTTCGGCATCGAATTATCACTTGGTGTTCCTGCAGAAGACGGGAAGTTGAAAACTGTTATCAAGTCGGTCACTGAAGGTGGTATCGCTGACACTCTGGGTCTTGTCAAAAGAGGTAAATTCCATTTAATTTAATCCTTCAATCATATTTTTTCTTGTTGGAGACGACCCGATATCTCCTCTTTCACTAGCTATCTAGAAAATAGGGAATGGTGCTACTCTTTTCCCTGAAATTTTCCACTTACCCATGATCCTTTTCTTTAATTTATTGAGCACCAATCAGGTAGGCATCAAGTACCATTTATTTGTATTAAGTGCGAAGTCTTTGGTATTACATAGATAGGGATTGAACGTGCGACCTTGCGCACCGTAGTCGGATGCTCTACCTTTATCGTAGATCGCAGTCATGTTTGTGGCTTGCAGGAACAACCTCAGTCTAATATGATATCAAGCCAGTATATAGTACGGAAAGGGGTCTGATCCCCCTTCTTGGCATCCCCCAACCTTTAAAAATGCATATCCCCAAGGATAGCGAAAGAAATAGCTAACAAATATATGCGCACCGTATTTGGATGCTCTACCTTTATACCGGTTTGCTATCATATTTGCGGCTTGTGCGGAACAACCTCAGTCTAATATGATAGCGAACCAGTATAAAACTGTACAAACAAAATCTTGAGCTGTTTTCCTTGATTATATTTGAATCTGCAGCCTTTTTAATCTGGTAGTTTTCTAAATAAAAAGAGTTTCCATAATGCTATGGTTGAAAGCCTCTAAAAAATAAGAAACAGATTTTTGTTGCTCGATGAAATTAATCCAAATAAAAACAATTTTTTTCTCTGCGCAATACTTTTCAGAAGTTGAGAGACGTTTTTATTTTCTGATGTTTTTTTATAATTATTTCCAATGTTTTTGTATTTCTACTCTTGATATTATAAAAAGGTTGCAGAGCTCCCTTTTCCTTCTTAAATCGAGGTGTAAGCAAGCAATATTTCAGTGAACAATATTTTTAACATTGGAACTGAAGGGTAGGTAGAGGGAGCTCTTCTTGCCGTGGATTTTAGAAAAATCTTATATTAGCGTGGATATATATTATAACGTGAAATTTTACGACGTCAGTTTTGTTTTACGGTCTAATTGTATCAGCCCAGTTCGCGCTGACACTAGTTTCTAATCGATTTCTATGACGATAGAATTCTTGCCTTTAGCCCGTAACTTCACAAATAGCCTGCACAAATTTCGCGTGGTATAGCATCATGCTTAATCATACCTCGTTCTTCCAGAAGGGTCATTTTTAGTTCCAATTGCTATCTGTGCAGATCTGTGGACCTGTAAAATTCACTTTTCAGCTCAGTTTGTTTTCATTGCCTTGACAAATTTATCAAAGTTTTTCGTCTCAGCCGGATTTCAGTCTCAGCCATGTTTTCTTCAGCCAAATTTTCTGTTTTCTTACAATGTCTAATTCTGTTTATTTTCTTTACACAGATGATGAAATTATTGAGTGGAACGAGCAATCGTTGGTGGATTGTACGGCCGATGAAGTTCAACAAATTTTGAGTATGGATGATGATTCTTTGGATCTTCATATTGTGCTCAGTCGGTTATGGTGAGAGAAAAGTTTTAAACTAACTTATTATATTAAGTTAATTAGCTCCTTTGAAAAGAATAGTTTCCAACCAGATTTAACTTACCGAAAGTTCCTCTGATTTTAAAGTTAATCTGTTAGCATGTTATTTATGAGATTCTGCCTTATTCTGAAAACTATCGTATATGCAAACAAAAATTTGGGTCTCATAAAATTTATCGACCCTTTCGTCATATAGTGCGTAATTTTTTGAGGATTTTTCGGATTTTTGCTCAAAATACTTTATTTTTCTCATTCTTTATACCTTCATCACAATTGCGGCCCTTACATCCTTACAGCGCACTTACTTTATAGGAAGTCTAAAAGCATATACTTAGGGTGGCACCTTGAGTACCGCCCCTCTCTAGTGTAAGATACATTCAGAGACCAAATTTTTGTATAACCCGATATGATCTCTTTAGTAAATTATATATTTTGTTGTTTCAGTTCATTGAACGACTCTAGTGACAGTGCAACACCTTTGGAACCAAATAAGCAGCATGCATCTCTGAAACGAATGTCTCCTGGTATTTTGAAAAGTCCTGAATCTTCAAGTCCTTCAACCCAATCACCTACCAGTAAGTATGGTTCGTTCGTTCGTTCGTTCGTTCGTTCGTTCGCTCGTTCGTTCGTTCGTTCGTTCGTTCGTTCGTTCGTTTGTTCGTTTGTTCGTTTGTTCGTTTGTTCGTTTGTTCGTTTGTTCGTTCGTTCGTTCGTTCGTTCGTTCGTTCGTTCGTTCGTTCGTTCGTTCGTTCGTTCGTTCGTTCGTTCGTTCGTTCGTTCGTTCGTTCGTTCGTTCGTTCGTTCGTTCGTTCGTTCGTTCGTTCGTTCGTTCGTTCGTTCGTTCGTTCGTTCGTTCGTTCGTTCGTTCGTTCGTTACCAGCTTTTCTCAGGATTGGCTTATTAGTTTTTTCTGATTTTTGGCACAAAGATGCAAAATAAAAGCCCGTCCCCAGACAAATTTACGAAAGTGGTGTACAACGTTTTTCTCACAAGCATTGGGTAAATTTCTAGGCTTCTGCTCATTCTCTAACGAAAAGAGTTTCTTATATTTGCCAAGGAGCCCTTGAGAACGGACCGAATGCGATACATTTCGGGAAAAAATAAAATATTACCGCGTTCTTTTTAACCAACCAACACATATAATGCACATAAATGCACATATTATTGATTGATTGATTGATTGATTGATTGATTGATTGATTGATCGATTGATTGATTGATTGATTGATCGATCGATTGATTGATTGATTGACTGCTATTTCCTCAGTAAATGCTAAGTATTAATGCTTATGAAGCTTGTTTCATTCTTATGAACGAAAAATCCTTTATTATACTAATGTAATTATAGGCTTATGAATTTCGTTACCTCCTTTTAGTGGATATGAATTCGAGTCCGTTCGCTTCAAGTGATGAACAAGAGATGACGAGAGTTCGTTACCCAACCAAAATTAAAAAGGTATGTTGATTTTTATTCAGCTTTTAGTTCCATCTGCTGTCAATGGAAATTTTTTTTCACTCATCAAGTCAGTTTGTTTTCACTGCCTTTTTTCAAAGCTTTTTGTCTCGGGCATGTTTTTCTCATCAAACTTTAGCTTTTAAAAATTCGCTGTCTGAAATCAAGATTAAAATTTGGCAGCTGAC
Source organism: Clytia hemisphaerica (assembly GCF_902728285.1). Lineage (NCBI taxonomy): Eukaryota > Metazoa > Cnidaria > Hydrozoa > Leptothecata > Clytiidae > Clytia > Clytia hemisphaerica. The sequence continues at coordinate 885,035 of NW_027104114.1, read as the reverse complement.
ATCTGCTGATATGATATATCAGGCGTCCAAATTCGCTAACGGAAACTATCGTGACTTTTGCGAATTTCGCGAGTTTTGGCAAGAAAATTTCTTCAACAATTCTTGACAAAACAATTCACGAAACTTTACGCGTGCAAAAAATTCTTGAAAAATTCTAAAAAAGTATACTTGCAGCGTCTAACACTATATTACGGATACGAGTAAAGAACAACATTTCTTCTCTGCGTTTCAAGGAATACTTGAAACTTTCAAGCCAATTTACTCTTTAAAACTCTTAATTTTATTCATCGATCCGCGAAAGTTCAAGTTTGCGAAAATATTTTTCGTGAAAGTAAATGTCGTAAATTTCGCGGTTTTTTGACTTCGCCAAAATTTCTTCTTGATCGACGATACGAAAGTAACTTATGTCCAAAGCCGTTAGAGATTTTCTGTGAAATACTGAAGGGTTCTGGTTCTCATCTTTGGAGATCTATCCCTAGAGTAACGACCTTCATATTATTATTGTTTTTTTCAGCATTCTCTCATCAACACGCAACACATTAACGGTCAACTACAGATCAAATTGAATTACGAAATCGAAACTGGCAGTCTATACGTCACCATTGCTGAAGCCAGGGCGTTGTCCTATCGTTCCAATATGCAACCAAGAAATGCTTATGTTAAATTGTACTTTTTGCCTGATAGAAGGTTTGTATTTAATTCATCTCTACTGTTTGTGTATTTTTTTATGATTTGAATGGTTACATTCCTATGGTTCACTTCTCAACCCTTAACGGCGCGGTCAGCTTTTGGGGAGACTAGCAGTCCCGTCAAAAAGCAGACCGCGTTGTAAGGATTGATTTGTGTAATTGACATAGAATTCAAGTTGAATTTTGCAGTCGAGTCTCCGTAACTCGAACCCGCACTGGGGACACAAATTTGTACAGGTTAAGGAAACATTTTAAGTCATGGAGGTTTACAAGGCATTGTTCACTGAAGGAACGGGAAAATTTGTTCGGATGACATTCGAGTTATAGAAGTTCGAGTTAAAGAGAGTCTACTATATTTTTTCAATTTTTACGTCCGTATTGTCTGGCGTCTTGTTGTCTTAAAAAACTCGACGCTTTTTTATTTTACTCTATTAAGTTGAATGCACAATTGCATTTACCTTAATAATTTGCTTCTGTGTTTGAATTAGCCTATTCAGTATCTTCTCAGCAGGGACTTTTCTAAGCACTTTTTTATGCCCGTATTATACCGGTCAAAATACTCGATCCAAGATTGAGTTCTTGAAACTCGATCCATAATAGAAAAAATATTTTCAAGCAAAATTTAACCTTTTTGTTGTTTACACGCAAAAGTAACTAATACAATCTACATACGCAAAAGTAACTAATACAATCTACATACGCAAATTTTTTTGAGAGCTTAGCCCTAAGAACCCTAGTTGGGGGCTTCAAAACGCCCTTAGACCCCAGCTTCATCAATGAAGCCCTTTCAGGCATTAGAAAGTCAATCTAAATTTACAAAAAAACGGCCCTAGTTCAGAGTGCTTAGAAAGTCCCTGCTCAGTACATTACTGTGTTGCTTCCGTTTCATTTCATGAGTTAGTACACTGTAGGAGAAAAAAGTAACATTTTCATACAATTTTCCTTTTTATGTAAGTTTGCGGCCGCATTTGAAGGAGATCCGTAGATTTCCTTTTCTTCAATTTCCTATCCGAAGGTAGGGGAGGGCATCAAACAGGGAGGCGTCAAATACTATCTTATTATGTAAGTCTTTCAGTAGCGTAGCCAAGAGGAGCGCAAGATTTGTGTAGGAGAGCAGATTTTTATGACACTGTAATTATCTATTCATGATATTGAAAGATTATTATAATGGCATAAAAATCTGCTCTCCTACACAAATTTTGCGCCCCTCTTGGCTATGCTACTGTCTTTGTATGACGCGGCTGGGGCTGAAACCAATAACTTTGTGTAAGGTCGATTTTCTTTGCTAAGGTCGTCTGCTTTCCTTTTTAGTTTACAAAGCAAGAGACGAACAAAAACGGTACTTCGAAGCATTGCGCCATGTTGGAACCAAACTTTTATGTACGTCGTCAAAAATCAAAAGGTATGTTTAACTTTTTATTATGTTCAGAATACCTACAATCCACTGCTCGAAGTACTTTCTTAAATAATTACCTTAAGGGAACTAACTTTGGCGAGCAGGAAGTTTGGCAAATGACAGGGTAAATTGTTTTGTTTTTCTTTGCTTAAAAAAGTGAGTATTTCAGTAATGCATAAATTAGGGGTTATTTTAGAAAATGAAGAATTTCTTTGGCAAAATCTGAAATTTTTTAAATCTTGGCGAATATTCGCCAAATTTGCCAAACTTACTTGCTATGATTTCCCCATAGGCTTCTTTCTGAATCCTGTTGTTAGAAATTTGATAACTTAGGCCACCATAATATGCAAGATAAACAAAAAAAACCATTATTCCTAATAAGCTAATTCCTATAATTAGGTGGTTTGAGATATTTATATTAACCTTCTACAGTCCTGAATGAAACCTAAGTATTTTGGTCTAACTATTTTCCAAAGTCGAGATATCACAATTTGAAATTTCTGAAAATGGGTTTTTACACGGTTCTTTCGTTGTGATTCTTACAAAAAGTAAAAAACAAAACTTGTAACTGTGTCGGCAAAAATATTTTGAGATTTTGGTCAGGACAATAGAAGGAACCCACATGCCAAATATCTGATCATCCCTTCAATACAATGTAATGATAGTTAATGAAGATTTGTCAAATATTTAAAGTAAATAAACTTAAAATGCTTTTGATAAACAGCAAAATAATGCAGCCTACTTCGATGGTACCATTTTGGATATGTTGCCATACCTACCAAAACAAGATGGTTTCGTCATCCGGCAAACTTTCAATGATCACGTGACCATGTCTCCAAGTAAACTAAACACGAAATTAACGGTAATTTTAATTGTAACAGTTAAAAATTTTAAACATTTAAAAAGATAAAATAATTTAACTTAAATTATCGTAATAAGCCAGGCCATAAAAGGTAAATCAAATTCACACTTGTGATTAAAGGGACATAACAGTACTTGCAAAATTTGTAAACAAACTGTATGCAGTGGATACAAAATCAAAACAAATGTCACAAGTCAAAATAAAAAATCAAACCAAATATGGCTAATTTTGATTGTTCAAGTTTGTTTTGGACACGTGATTTTAATTGTTCTCTTTAATGACACGTGGTTTGCGCAATGTTTACATTTTACTACTTTAATGTCCCTTTAAACCAAAAAAACATAGGAGATAAAACTTTTAAAGAAATTACCGACCATGGGTCAACGTATATAAACCTGTAGAATTAATTTTGCTGCCCTTGCACTGCTTGATTACAAATGAAAATAGTTTTTGTTGTTATTGGAAAGGATTGAGAAAATTTCTTCCGCTTAGCAAATTTTTGCTCTGCAATTTGTCTTGTGATGTGATCCTTTTCATTTAAATTTTGTTACCAAAATTGAGTGAAAAAAATAGGTTTGTGACATTGTGTACCGTAAAATCCTCCCTCTTTGCAATCGTAATGCCGTAAAAGACTCAAGTAAAAGAACTTTGCTTGCGGGTGTGGTTTTTCGGGCTGATTCGTATCTCTTGTGACAAATCATTTGAGAAGGATTCTGGTAGCCTCATGAAAATAGGACTCAAATACTGACCAAATCTTACTCTTTTCCCAAATAGTTTCAAGGCCGATCGTTGGAAATCACATTATGGGATTATGATCGGACTGACAACAATCAATTCATAGGGGAGGTGCTCATCGACCTCAGTGAAGCTCTCTTAGATAACATGCCACACTGGTACCCTTTGCATCTTCATAATTACCAGGCTACACCCTTACCTACACCCACGCCCATGTTGTCGCCACAGAATTATGATCCGGCAACAATACAACGTTATTCGGGTAAGCTTTTTCTTGACATTTCCTTGATAAGTGTGGTTGAGTACATAGATTTATAAATCCCGAAGGGCTAGATGTTGTGCTTTGGATGAAAAGTGAACTGAGGCTAGGTAGGAAATTCTACCTAGGTCACGTGACATTACAACGGAATTTGACCAATATGAAGCTTCGCAGGTTTTCGAAAACAATATCAACAATATTTTTGCGATATTCACTTTTTTTGCTTGGAAGAGCTTAAAGCACGACATCTAGCCCTTCGGGCTTTACAACAGAAATCTGTGGTTGAGTATCGGGAAATATCTCGCAACCGAGGGCGCCATCATGGTTCCCCTTTTTTCTTACATTTACATTGTGAAGTAATTAATTTCCTCTTGTACCCCTGTGAGTTGCGAGCTGACGGGTATGTGCCTCCCGACTTTTGACCCTCGGACCCTTAGCGGGACGAAAAAGGAGAAAAAAATAGGAAAACTAATTTTTACGATCCTTATTGGGACTAACTTGACCAAATTTTGATCTTTCAAGGAGCAAAAAGTTGAAATTTTCCTATTTTTCCGACCCTTAGTTGGATTGAAATTTGATTTTCTGTTTTTTCTAACCCTTACAGGGACTTTCAGGTCCCAAAAAAGGCACCCTTAAGGGCGGCACATACCCGTACCCGTATACGGGGTCAAGGGTATATACCCTTGACTTGCCCCTATCCCGGGCTTGTTCCCTCTGAAAAATGCTGATATTACATGATTATTTCAAATAACTTTAATTTACAATTCATTAGGGAAATACCAGTCACCTTCGCCTTCTCAATCAGGGTCAGAAAGGAATTCGCCCAACACCACGAGTGAGAGTTTGGAGGAAAAAGAGGTGGACGCTAAAAGGTTGTTGAACAGTATTAACAGTAAGTGTACTTTAGCGGATTTAAGGAATATTTTTCACTTCAAAAGCAATGAGACCCTTTTGGATCGCATATACCCGACATCCATTTTTTTTCTGGTCAGAACTGCGGGTTGTTACCATCCTCAGAAGGGTAGATATAAACTTGCTAACTATCAATTTAAATACAGTTAACTTTCTCGAAGTCGATGACTATGCGATACGCTTCCATTACCCGATAATATTGGAAGTCACCGTCAATAAAAAAGTCTCAAAATGACCTTGGGAACGACCCTCTACTATTCTATACGCTCCCTTATCCAATGAAATTCCAATTCCCCTTGAAAATCGAATTAGAGAGCGTCAACTGTAGTTTTCTATTGTCTTTTATACTCTTCAATTAGATCTTGGTTCCAGTCCAGACATTTCACCAAGCCATCATTACCCAGCATTCCCCATCGCAAAAACAACAACAGCACAACATGACGCTGATACAAGCATTATGTCATCTTTCTCATCGTCGTCAAATTCGTCGGTGCCGGCAAATTCTTCTTTCTCATCCAGCTGTTCATCACAACAATTAAATGATAGTTTGCATAATCATAACTCTACGCTAAATAAACATAACATCTCTATTAGAGGTAATAACAACACTCTGGAATTAACCGCAGACACGGCGACGTCCGGCGAAGATAAAACGCCTGTCCCGTCACCGTCTATGTCGGATTTCCGTTTCCACAACAACGGAGATGTTCTCTCCACGTGCGACGAAACTGATAGCGTCACGGGTACAAGCCAAGAATCGACTATTGTTCCGGTTGATATTTTTGTACGACACACGCAACCTGACGAGATGCCACCGCCACGTATGAAACCTACCGTGACGCGAGCAGCGTCGTCCCCGTCCATCGTTTCTGAAGCACGGCCATCGCTTTTAGCCAGAGCTCAACTTTTCTTTCAAAAGCAATTGGATTCTTTGACACATTCGAGCGCTGCTTCGACGACGAGTAACACAACTACCACATCGTCGGCAAGGTTAGTTATTTGAAAGTTTTACTTTATTTACATAAGTGTTTCCGTTTCATATCAGACACATGTTTTATATCAGGCCGGTGTCTACCTATTGTTGTGTTGTATTTGACTCCGTGCTAAATAGACACAAAAAAATGCTTTTCCTTCTCTCTGACCAATCTTGCTCCACATCCGTGTCAATTCAATGTGGAAAAGATTGTCATTTAAAATTGATGAGTAAGCAAACGATATCAACTTATCAAGCTTAGAAACAAAACTTTTAAAATTCTTCCTTCTCGGACAAATTTTCATCTCAACGAATTACCGTCCTTTGGGGTAAGATTCTTCTCTCCGGACTGACTTTTCCGGGAAATTTCCGCTTTTTTTTCCGGGATTTTCGGCATAAGTTTGGAAAGGTTTTTTTTTCTAAATACACGAGAAAATCTTGTATTGATAAAGGAAACTGCCTAACTTTCCGAAAATCAATAACCCACAGTCTTTATTGTTTTTTGTCCACTAGTAAGGTGGTAGTGGTATACAAGAAGGCTTCTCTGTTTCAAAATTTGAAGAAAATCTTAGCTATTCAGCTACGTAAACTTCAAGTTTTTTCTGACACGGCCAGTTTCTGATAAATAAATAAATATCTTTTTGATCCATTTTATAGAAAGATTATCCAAAGACCTAAACTTATTTGCCAATTTCGTCCTAGTTTTCGTAACACTCCAATCAGTAGTATCTTTTTCAGTTTTTGATTACTAAGGGGACTAGTTTTCACGGAAACTAATTTTCGCGTTTTTAGGTATCTACCGCTAAAATTAGTTCTGCGAAATGCAATTTTTTACTAAAATTCCTCAAAAAAAAGTGGGTGTTAACCACGAAAATTTAGTTTCGCAAAATGATCAACTTAGTACCCTCGCACCGCGAAAATAAGTTCCGAGAAAATTAGTTCCCTTAAGGGCTCTGACCATAGTCCAAAATTGATTTTGGTATTTGAACATAAAAGTTATATTTCAGGTTCCTTAACACTTTTAACAAAGAATTGCCTTTATAAATTGCTTTTTAATCGAATCCCTTAAGAGTAATTAAGAATTTAATTGCAAAAATGACGTTATGAACTTTAAAAAATTTTTTATTGTTCGGTAAAAGATACACCATCTACTGCGAAAAGATTTTCAAAAATGATTTTTCTTCGCCGAAACTAAGCTCTTCAAAGTTGAAATACTCTTCCTGGCGAAAGTCTTCATTTTCTTCCTCGTCAAATTTTTTCAATGCAATTTTCAGATTAAGGAATAGTTTGTCTAACAGAAAATGTATAACATGCCATAGTTTTGTTGGTTACATCAGTCAGAAAACACATTTTAAACACGGCAATTATGAAAAATTCACTATGGTCAGAGCCCTTAAGGTATTTTACTTTCTTCCAAATGAAACTAATTTTGTTTTGCTCACATTTTCAGATTGATGTCAAAAGAGAACGGCATTACTGCTTCCTCACAGACGTCAACCTCGTCAGTGACGTCAACAATGACCTCATCAACAACGTCCAATATTCCGTCAGATGATGATAAACTAACTGACGTCACAAACACCGACAGTGATCAATGTCATTTGACGTCGTTTGAAACCGACACGACGAACACCTCATTACATCGCGCCCACAGTCTGCCGCCACCTAACGCCCGTCACGTTATTCCGGAGAAGATGGTAAAAATCACTAACCGCGAGAAAAGTCCGTATCGCTTGATGCCGGAAGTTTCCCGGAACCGGCACCAAAACCAATACCTTTCAGCCGGAAACTCCCCTGGTTCTTCACTAGGTGAGATGACTTATTTACTTGGGTTTAGGGATGTCGTTTCCTTATTACACGAATATTACTAGTCATTTTATAACTATAATTTTATTTTATACGAATTGAAAAATTTTGTGTTAATTAAAACCCCCTCAAATGAAATTCGTGTTAATTTTTGGGTGTTCATTTCAAGGCCGTTGAATACTTGCCTAGTAATATTCGTGTAATAAGGTAATTGCCAATTTAAGGTTAGAGCTTTTTTAACGTACAATTTTTCTAACCTTTCAAAGATAGACTTTTAATTATTGTCTCTCTCGCTGTCTCGCAGTATTCAATTCAATGTGATATATCACTGGCAATAAATCGATGGAAACTACGAGATAATATAGTTTGCTTTACATAAGAACATCCTCAAAGTTTACCTTCCTCCTTCATATAAACTTATGTAATTGATAAGATATCTTTTCTCGACCCATTTTGAACCCTCCCCCTTTACGTACCAAACCCTTGACTCCACCACCTGACTTCACCATTCTCACTAGGAGGAAGCCCAGACACCACCCGACGTTATATACCCATCCAACAGAACCCACCTCAACAGAAACCACACTTTGAGACACGCAGCCTACCTGGAAGCTCGCCCAAAACCTCCTCTTTTTATGGTAAGCATAAAGCGATTTTCAAATCATAATCTCCAAATTTGCCCTTAGGAAATTGCACCCCTTCAATTAAATTTGACCAATATAGACATTACCAAAGTTATTGCAATAACACCTTGTAGGAGTTAAATAGTCCTTAAACAAAGTTCAACGTTTCGGAGGGAGAATTTTGTCAACTTTCTCAGGAGCAAATTTCCAGGGACTTAAAATAATTTGAATTATTTTTCAAATCATTGTGCTCTGAATTATCTTTTCAACGATATATATAATATGGTAGGATTGAAGTATTATTTGAAAATGGTAATCAAAACAAAGACACTTAAAGCGAATGGGCTTTAGTTTTAGATATTCCAGATTCACATAGAAATATTGCAACACTGAATTTTGCTGGAAAATGGAATCTCTACTTCTAAAAATGAACAATGAACAATGTAAGAAAAATATCATCTTTACCGATTTCATTTTCAGATAACCGTCCTCAACGTGGTGGCAGTTTCAACGAGAACGATTTCAAACAGATAAAATACCTACGTGGTTTCCATAGAAACCCAGCGGGAGGTCACCCACATGATCCTTATATGGGCATGGGGTACCCTCCATCGTCACGCCAAATGTATGACTCAGAGTACGACCCCTATGACACGTCAAGTGTCGGGCCACCGCGTAGGAGACCAAGAAGAGAGAGTTTTGGTAGCGGACGCTCTAGCCCGACCTCCTCCTTAGAGAGTGCAAGCGCGAGAAGTGGAAGCTCGTCAAGCTTGGCTTCTTCAATGGTAACATTGACAAGTGCTGATAGTAGGTAGGTTATATATTCTCTAGCGACCGTAGTGCAGTGGAAGAGCATCCGGCTACGGTGCGCAAGGTTGTGGGTTCAACCCTCAGCCGGGTCATACCAAAGATTTCCAAAATGATACTTGATGCCTCTCTGCTTGATGATCAGCAATTAAGAGAAGAATCAAGGGTAGTAGAGCAACGCAAGAGGAAAGAGTGGCGCCCTCCCCTACCTTCGGCTCTATCGAAAGAGGAGCCTTCGGGTCGCCTCCTACTGCGGTCGCAGACTTTCTTTGATTTTATTCTCTAACACTTCAGAGAAGTCAATAATGTATATTTGGGATATTTCTTTGTAAGTGCTCTTCATTCAGTTTAAAGCCAGGTTTACAGTATACAAAGTGAGGTCTGAATCACTATGCAAAAAAGCTGACTTTGCAAGACCATTGCAGTTTTAAAAACAAATCTTTAAAATGTAAGGGGTTGGAATCAAATTAGGGTCGGGCTACAAATGGAAAAAAATCAGCTTTGGCGTAATAAAGGCCGGCGTAAAAAGGGCCGATAAGACATTTTAGTGCTTTTTATCTGATTGTTTTCTTAATTTTCGTTATTATCTCAAATTGTTTGTTTGATTATTTTTTTATAGTATGTCATGGATCACACCAAGCCTTCGTTTATCGGGCGACACTCAATTGATCGATTTCGTGGAAGGATTGGGACCAGCTCAAATGGTCGGACGACAAGTGTTAGGTACATAACTCAACAAAAATTTTTTATACGGAAACACCCCAAAAAGACCGGGTGTTTGCTACTAGTTTTGAATTTTAACAATAAAACTAGTGGCAAACGCCTGGGCTATTTTGGACGCTTCCGTATAAAACATTACGTCACAAATACGAATTTTAGAATACACGCTTTTTTCTGAAGATCCAATAAATTGATTCGAATGTACTTGTGTTTCTATACTTATATACATGTTACAAATCATTCTCACAAGCTCATTTTGGGCTCAAAAGGAGCGTATAACTATTAAGTAGAATAAGATTCAAATTTTGATGACGTTATAAAAATTGAAATTCCAATAACTTTTGAAAGAATCATCAAAATAATTTCATATTTTGAACAAAGATGCATGACGTTTTCAGTTTTTCAGCCAAAAAATGATGATGTCATCAAATTTTTAAAAAAAATTGTGCATTCTTGGTCAAAATTTCAATTTATTCCGATAATAATATCAAAAGTTATAAGAATTTCTGTTTTTATGACGTCATCAAAATAGCAATAATCTACGCAAAATAAAGGTTTTTTGCGAATTACGTTAAATTTCTAAATCATAAAACATCTGCCTAGATTGAATCTTATTCTACTTAGTTATACGCTTCTTTTGAGCTCAAAATGAGCTTGTGAAAAACGTAAAACGTTGCAAGCATTTAGACCCTGCCTTAATCCCCTGGAGTCCATCGACCTCTCGGCAATTGTTCTTTTAACTTATATCAATTATGTGCTTAAGATCGTGTATTAATTGTATTTCGAAAACAACTTTTTTTTTAAATTTTAGGCTCGCCTCTGATGGGTGACATCCAGTTGAGTTTATACGAAAGACGCGGTGCGCTAGAAGTTGAAATCATTCGGGCTAAAGGATTATTAATGAAATCTGGGGCTAAAACACTACCAGGTAATACGTTCAAACTGAGATTGTATTTGTAACCCTGTAACGTCTGTCTGTCTGTCTGTCTGTCTACACAAGACTCAGAATGATAAGATCTATTAGTTACCTTAATAAATCCTTATAGCAATTCCTTAGATTCCATACGTTTCTCTATTTTCCCCTTTTTATGTAATGTGTATGTAATGAGCCCGATATCTCATTTACCGAGAGTTTTTTTCGGGTTCTAAAAAAAAAATCAACAAATGCTTATAAGGCCGGACTCGACTTTCGCGCGACATGAGCGAAAACTTTTTGACGGTTTTGTAAGGTGATTGGTCGGTTGAAAAATGAAGCAATTCCATTGGTCGAAATTGACGTAACGGATGAAAAAAGTAGAACTTCCATTCAACTTTTTTTTTGTTCGCACGCAACTTTTTTATGACGTAATCTTTTCTTCAGGCAAAATAAGTTGAGAAAAAAACTGTCGCCCATTTTGCGCAAAAGTGGAGACCGGCCTTTATCCTTATTCCACTATTCAACACCTTACGTGAAAGTATATTTACTGCGCTAATAGAATATCTAAACCTTATTTCTCCTTGTTTCCTTTTCAGCACCTTACGTGAAAGTGTATTTACTGCAAGGCAAGAAATGCATTGTCAAAAAGAAAACCAAGACAGCTCGTCGAACGACAGATCCTTTATACTCGCAAATGTTGGAATTCCCTCAGGATTACAAAGGGAAAGTACTGCAGGTACAGTAGCCTATACTAGACGTCACCCGCGTTTTTTCTGTGCAATTAACGTCTATTCATGATATCCACCGCTGCAATGACTTCACGAAATTATTCTGTTGAGATTCTTTATTTTGAGATTTAGAAATAATCAGGATGAGAGGGTAATCGAATGGGGTTCTACTGGGTTTCTCTTTAATTCGAACCTCTATAACTCGAACAAGCTTTCTGGTCCCTTCAGTTAGCAATGCCTTATACACCTTATTCCATATCTCGAAATGTCAAAGATTCGAACAAATTTGTGTTTCCCTGCGTGACCGAGTTATGGGGTTTAAGGGTTTTATATTGGAAGTTTATCGTGGCTTGGATCATGAGACTTACGTTTGGCTACGTTTCGAGAGATTCTTCTCCCATCATCGGGCAATGTGGAGGATGTTTCCCTCACTAATCTCGAAGCGTAACCAAACGTAAATCTCGTGATCCAAGCCACGATAAACTTCCAATATGAATATCATTGGGTCGATAAACACAAACTTATTTTGATCAAAGGGTTTGAGTTTATCCAGCTAACAAAAACTTTTGTCCAGAACGAAAATGAAAAATTGGGATGGAAAATTGGTCAAAAAGCACTATTTTCATGATTTTGAAGCAAATAAGCTTTTAGAAAAATTTTCCGAAAAAATAATTCTAGTTAGATAAAAAGATACACCATCTACTGCAAAAAAATTTTCAAAATGTTTTTTCTTCGCCGAAACTAAGCTCTTCAAAGTTGAAATACTCTTCTTTGCGAAAGTTTTCATTTTCTTCTTCATCAATTTTTTTCATTGCGATTCTTAAATTTTCAGACTCGCGGATAATTGGCCTAACAGAAAATGTATAACATGCCACAGTTTTGTGTGCTACATCAAGTAGAACTTTATATTTTGTAGTGGCAAATATTGAAAATTCACTATGGTCAGAGCCCTTAAAAGGGTTTGTTACCTGAAGGAAATAGAAAACTTGTTCGAGTTATAGAGGTTCGAGTTATAGAGGTTCGAGTTATGGAGCCTCTGCTGAATTAACTGTTAAAGACTGAATTTATTTACAAGAAATTTTATTGCATTTTTCAGGTGATGGTCTGGGGTGATTACAGTCGTGTCGACCGGAAAGTTTTTATGGGAGTTTGTCAAATTTTACTGGACGATCTTGATCTCAGCCATCTGGTCATGGGATGGTACAAATTGTTCTCAACGGCCTCGATTGTTCAACCTCCATCTCCTGCCTCGTCTACCCAAACTTCTAGTTCAATGCCTTATGGGTCAAACAGTTCAAGTGGATCACGTGGCTTCTGAGCTATTGTCATTATTATTGTTGTTGTTTGGGTGAGCGAGACATGAAATAAGTATTTATTTGGGTCACAGAGGCATTAGGAAGAATTCATTCGAATGTTTTGGTCACGTGCTAACAAAGATAGATCGCGAGTTGAATGTTTTCCCGCCAAAATAATCGAACGATTATGACAACGTCAACAAATTCACTCAATGGAGAGAGAGAGAGCGGCCTTACGGGAATTGCACAAGAAAATTAAAGATGCTGAAAATTTCTTCGATTTTGAAATGAATACATTTTATGAAATAAATGCAGGGAATACAATAATACGGTGAGGCTAGTGTACAACCTACCAACACATGTTTTCTTTTGTATGATTCGAATTTGTGGGCATGATTGAGATTCGACATGCTTTCCATGAACACAGAACAATAACAATGGTCTTATCAAATGCATTAATAGGAAAAATAACCAGACTGGGTATAGACATAGATTTATAAAGCCCGAAGAGGCTAGATTTTGTGCTTTAGCTGAAAAATGTGTCGTGGTTAGGTAGGAAATCCTACCTACTAAAAATAACCAGACTGGGTATATTGATGTTCAAATAACTATACCGTGATTTATTTTTGATTTAACACTAATTCGATATAGCCTAGAGGCTAGATAGGAATCTTCAACCTTTCCCGTGTAAGAGAAAGTGGTGCCTTTTGATTGGCGCTGCATTTAGCCGAATTGAATCTAGCGCCTACTTTTTTTGCAAGGCATATCTTTCGGACTCTGCAAGCATATTAAAAAACTCTGGTCTGGAAGCTTATTGTTTTAACTTTTTGGTCACTTTTTCCTTTGTTAATATCAAAAGATAAAAATCGATTTGCTCAGTTTTTGATCACGTTACCAAGTATTCCTCGTGGGATTGGTTTAAGATTTAATCACATGATCAAAAAGTGAGAAACAATACTTTAGGCGTACAAACTTCCGCGAGCAGAAACTTTCGCGAGGACGAAAAATCGCGAAATTCACGACATTTACTTTCGCGAATTTAACAGAAAAATATTTTTCGCGAGCATAAACTTTCGCGAATCAAGACGTAAAATTTAGAATTTTCACATGAAAAAAATGGCTTAGAGGAACAAATACTTCTTGGATTGGCTTGAAACATTTGTTCTTTGACTTATTAGTCTTTTAGCAGGATAAAAAGTGCCATAAAAGTTACATTTTATTCAAAGTTTGAAGTTTTACAGATTTTCTATTTTGTCAAGAATTTTTCGCGAGCATAAACTTTCGCGAATGGCCCTTCCTACAATTTTTAAAGACATTTACTTTCGCGAAAAGGGCCAAAATTCGCGAAAATCGCGAAAGTTTCTGCTCGCGAAAGTTTGTACGCGTAAAGTAAAAAGAAACAAAAGAAACAAAAGGCTTCCAGACTGGGGTTTTTTATACGGACTTTGCTGCTAGTAAATAGTACTTTCGATCCAGCGATTTTGAAAATCGCGAAAACGCGTGAGATTCCTGACTCGTGAAATTAAATCAAACACAAAATCTTTTTTTCGCTCGCGAAATTTCAATCTCAAAAACCTACTCAATCGTCTTGGGAATCTATTGTTTTGAACAGAGAATTTTAATTTTATTCCAATCATTTTAAGCCCGCTAGGATGATTAATTTCGAGGATTTTACTTTATATAAAAATTGTCCGCTTTTTTGGGACACACTGTACTTTAGGCGTACAAACTTTGTTTAGAATTTTTAAAGACATTTACTTTCGCAAAAGGGGCAAAATTTCGCGAAAATCGCGAAAGTTTCTGCTCGCGAAAAAATCTCAAAAAAATCTATAAAACCTCGAAATCGTAATAGATAGATATCAAATTGTCGGCATATTATCATCCTCTAATGCCTTTTTAAGGGCTCTGACCATAGTCAGAAAATTGATTTTAGTATCTGAGCATAAAAGTTATGTTTTAGATTTTTTAAACACTTTTAACAAAGAATTGCCTTTATAAATTGCTTTTTAATCAAACCCCTTAAGAGTAATTAAGAACTTAATTGCAGAAATGACGTTATGAACTTTAAAAAGACGTTAATAATATGTTGCATCACCTTCTTTTATAAAAAGTGCTAAGTTTTAATGGGCAATTAACCTTTTTGTTTCGAACTTTTTTCAAACTGTCCGCAAAGAATTGAACTATTGTAAATTTTGCGGAAAATTTTTCTAAAAAGATGTGTCAAAAGTTATGACTGTTTTTTTAAGCAAAATCCAGATGAAAAATTGATGAAAAACCACTATTTTGAAGATTTTGAGACAAAGAAGCATTTACAAAAATTTTCCGCAAAAATTTTGATTATTCGGTAAAAGATACACCATTAGCCAGTACCTTCCCACAAACCAAATTTTTTCTTTGTTTTATGGTCAGTTACTCTTTGAAGCGTTTGTCGAAAGTTATCGCACTGTGGTGGAGGGTGACGTCGATTCCGTGTGGAGTGCATAAAGGCGGGAAAAACACGGAACTCGAAAGCAAAGACTGGAATGGACGACCGAATAGAATTTCTTGGTGGAGAGGTTGCGCGCGATGTCAAATCTAGTCTTAATTTTAGAGTTCCGTGCATAAAATCAAAACAAAAGAATCCTCGGGATCGGGGTAAAGTTTTTGGTGAGCTAAAAATGCTTGTTTTTCAAAACGAGAATATTTTGATACACCGCTTTATAACGAAAGACTATAGAAGCAAAAAAGTCTCCAAGCAGCTCCAATTAATGGTATTGTCAATAGGCTCTTAATTCAATAAAAAATGAAACCCCCCTTCTTCAAAAGGTTTTCTTCCTTGCAGAGAAACAACCAAAATCAAAAAACTCTCAGCACTAGCCATAATAGCCAGTCTTTGAAACAGAATAATAAAAATAAATATTTGTTACATCATTATTTACTTGAAAAATTATCAAAGTTTTTATAAAAGTTGTAATAAAATTATAACCATGACTGTAAAATAACAAAATTTAGGTAGATTCCTCCCACAGTTCGAAGCAAAACCTCCAAATTTTACTGGCTATCTAGTTTCCAAAGTTGAGGAATTTGAAAGTTTTTAATCTTCACTCAAAATTAATTGGTAGTAAACCTTTAAACTCTAATTATACAGAACAAAACTTTTCACATAAAAATATAAAAAAATCTGTCATTGTATCAACTTCAGGTCTTCAGCGCATAAGTTTTAAATCAAAATCAAAAAAATTGTGTCAAGTTTTGATATGTCAAGATTTGCCACTGACAATGGTCACTGGTGCTGAGAGCTGAAGAAAATCATTTCCACACCCAGCAACATTCATTATAAATTCTTTCGAATCGAATACAATCAAATTTCAGTTTACTTTCAATCGTATGTCAATTTACATTCTACAATTCAATTTATGTCACATTTTCAAACAAGCGATCACAAACCACGTCGAACCGCCAATAAAAACAATAACAAACAAACAGTTCTCATTTCCACTGGAATAAGCGAGGGATAAATTCTTCTAGGTTTCAAGTCATATCCAAAAGATATTCGTTGCCATCCCAAAACATACAAAAAGTCCATACCAAGTTCGTATATCATCAGCACTATTATGGCTAGGATCCAAACCAAAGCAAAGAAATGATTTGATAATTTTCATTCACCATAACAGGATTGTAGAAGCCGAGAGATTAAACTTTCATGGGAATAACCCAGCGACTCTGCTGCTGTTGATGCAATGATAAAATTTCCATCTTCTCTCTCATCCTTCCGCAGATTTTTGTTTCTTTTCAAGAAAGAGCCATTCACTTTTCAAAACAAAAAAAAATCACTCAAACAATTTTCAACATTCGAATCACAAAATTCGAAAGTTCGAAAATCTATTTGAACTTTACCGCTCGAAGCAATGCAATCACTTCTTGAAAATCAGAAAAAGGCACATGCGATGGAGTGCAACTTGTCCAAAGTCACGGCAAAATGCGCCGCGCCGAAAAGAAAATCTTGGACGGACTTTCCCGTCCAAGAACATTCGATTCCACGGCAAAAAGTAACAGACGTTAAATCGCGATAAAAAAGCGGTTTTCGTCTGACAGGCTAATACACCATCTACTGCGAAAAAATTTTCAAAATCTTTTTTCTTCTCCGAAACTAAACTCTTCAAAGTTGAAATACTCTTCCTCGAAAAAGTTTTCATTTTCTTCTTCATCAAATTTTTCCAATGCAATTTTTGAATTTTCAGATTCAGGAGTAGTTTGTCTAACAAAAAATGTATAACATGTCATAGTTTTGTTGGTTACATCAGTCAGAAAACACATTTTAAACACATCAATTATGAAAAATTCACTATGGTCAGAGCCCTTAAGTCGAAGAGCAACCGTCTTTAGCGGATATTTTTCGCTTTTAAGGCAATTTTTATTCAAAAATTCTCATTTTTATCCAACGATTCGCGAAAGTTTATGCTCGCGAAAAACATTTTTTCCTCAAATTTGCGAAAGTAAATGTTGCAGATGCTCGCGAAAGTTTGTACGCCTAAAAAGTAGCTTGTCAAAAAAATAGGAAATGTGTAGCAGTAAAACGTACTTTTTAACCTTCCTGTGTCATAGACCCGCTGGGACCTCACTGGAGAATTTGGCCATGATTTCATCGCCACAAAATACCCTACGAATTTTATTTTATTTATTTTGTTTATTCTTTATTTTGCCCCAGGGACAAAAGTGAGATTTCACTTTTATTGGTACATAGAAAGACAAATGGGGTGGCGACACGAGAAAGCGTTCGAGGTTGGTGGGAGGGATGGAGCATGTTGCATTACACCAACGCGAAATAAACTTCTCGTGTCCCCAAGCATTAAATGTGCCACCCCAGTTTTCTTTTAATGATATTTGTGCTTCTCTCACTTTTGTCCCAGGGATAAAATCACCATGATTTCAATGCTTTTGGTATTTCCCTCACTTTTTGTCCCATGAAACAAACAAAAAAAACATGAGATACGTACTTTTTTCTTATGTTAATGGGATGGAGCATGTTGCATTGCACCAACGCGAAAAAAAAACCTCTCGTGTCCCCAAGCCTTAACTTTAAGTTCTTCTTTTTTTTAATTTTATACAAATTTGAATTCACTCTAAAAGAATCTGGATTTTTAATTTTTATATTTCAGTTTTGTTTTTATTTATTTGTAAGTAAATGACAACAACATTTTTGTTTTTGGTTTTTGAAAATTGGTATTACTTTTTTTTTAATTTTAGTATATAAAACGCGTGAGTTATTAATTTATTAGAAATTTTCATTAGGCGTTTATGAGAAATTCTGCTAACCTTAAGAGAAGAAATTTTTTTGGATCGAATTAAAAATATTATGAACTTAAAGAGAACTAATTTTAGCGGAACTGATTTTACGCGGCGGAAAAAGAAAATTTCAAAAAATTGAATTTTGCAAGAATTAATCTTCGTGGTTTTTGCCCTTCATTCTCCTAGCGATTTTTGAAATTTATTGTTATATGCGGGCTCTAATTTTCGCCGAGAAACCGCGAAAAAAGCAAAAATTAGTTCCCTTAAAGTAACTAGCTAGCTATGGCATTTATCTTGAAGGGTAGAAGAGTTTTTGATAAACGTCTTTAATGTACATATAGAAATTCTATGCATAAAAATATTAGCAAATTTCTTTAAAGATTTCCAAATTATTTCAAAATGATATTTTCTTTGACTTAAAGGTTTTATTTTTCCATAAGTGTACCCGTTTCATATCAGGACAGTGTCTTACTATTGTTATATTATGCTGATATAAGTATATATTTCTGGCCAATCTTGCTCCACATCCGTGTCAATCCAATGTGAAAAAGCTTATGAATTAAAATTGATGAGTAAGCAAACGATATCACTCTTATTTAAAAAAAAAACCTTTAACCTCATTTTCTTACTGCTAAAGTATTTAAAGTTTAAGCTATGAAACTGGGATGAAAATTTGTCAAGATTTTGAAATCCGTTAGGTAAAAGATACGCTGTCTACCGCATAAATATTTTCAAAATGTTTTTTCTTTGCTGAAAATTAAAACTTCAAAGTTGAGAGATCGCAAAAGTCTTCATTTTTTTCTTCAGCAATTTTTTTTGATTTAACAATCCTAACAGATAATGTATACCTCGCCAAAGTTTCGCAGGCTTCATCAGGCAGAAATTTTTTGACACCCCCCCACCCCCCTTAGTAGAATACTTCCTTACCTCTCCCTCATGAAGTAAAAGAAATAAAATACTTTAATGGGATAAACTTTTGCAGGGATTAAATTTCGGATTTCGGATTTCGTGGATTTTCCGCGAAATTATAAGTCCCAATGGAAATTTGGAAGGGCTCATCCGGATATATTTCTAAACAAAATTCAAAACATGTCAAATAAATACTATTTAATGGTTACTTGCATCAAATAGGCGCAAATAATGTGTATTTCAACAACCGACATGCATGATTTGACAGTAAAAGTCACAAAATCGTGAAAATATTTCCACCCAAAAGTGCAACCCGCGAAAGTTTATCCCATTAAAGTACAAAGTCTGTCATCGTAAACAAAAAGTACACAAGAATTTCGTTTCGGGAAAAAAGTCAAATTAACATTGAACTTGAAGTTGATGAGGGGTAAATCACTCATCACAATTTGATGTACCTTATTTTGCTTTACTTTATTTATTTATCATTATGAAAAGTGTACGAAATTCTTTTTATTATCCTCAAAATCTGGCAAATTTTATCTATCAGGCGAATGATAAAAAATGTTTTGTTTCCGGAATGCGGGTGAAGGAAAAAAGTTATCATGCGGCCGGACGGAAAATAATTTTTTTTTGCTATTTTTGATAATTTATGGCTCATTGAAATAGAGTTTAAGAATAACTTTTATGTATAAACACAGCATAAATTATGCCCTAAATTACAACAAGTACGGCCGCAAGTTTGCGGCCGGGTCGGAAAAAAAAATTTTTTCACCCGGCCGGTTTCCGGAAACAAGAATTTTTTTTCGTTTCGCCTCAGAGTGCAAATTTTTCTAAGATTGTTCATAATCTATTGCAAAAAAATTATAGTGAAAAGTTATTGAACTTTTAAGTCAATAAGACTCCATCGGCGCCGTCAAAGTTAGCCTGGAGATTCATGCTATGATTTCTTATTCTATGGACGGTTCTCCTGTCTACGTCAAAGCATGTAGTCCATATATTTTCATTTTATGGTATACAAAGAAAAGAGTTTAATTTGGCGGGAATTTAATTTGGCGGTTGGCGAAAAAAATAAATTTTGGCGGGAACTTAATTTGGCGGATTCTGGCCAAATCCGCCAAATCCGCCAAATTTTCTTCCCGCCAAAATTTCTTCCTTTAAGGTATCTACAAATGTTTGTATTAATTGTCTATTTATAACCATATTCTTTTCATGGTTGATTCTTAGATAGACAACGTTTTCAACGGTTAGTTTTGTACATTCTCATCAATGCTGGTTGCCATCAAAATATTTATCAGCATATTATTTCATGGCCAACTCAAAGAGAACGTGTTTATCGTCAGTCTTATATTCACCCCAATTGATACCTGTGTTGTAACCACCATAAATCAGTTGACATCGTTGATCATTTTTTTTCACATTATGCAAAAACATGATGGAGTTGTTGTTATTGTATGATTGGATGTTGAAAGCTACGTATTGACTATCACTGGTATTATAAAAAACAGCAAAATAAACATTTCCGAAAATCAGATCATTCGGATACCCAGAGATTTTTCTTGCTCTGTAATAATCATGATAGTAAGGAATATTGCTGTATTGTGATACAGTCAAATTACTTCTTTGTTCCACCAACTGAAGTTTGAAGATCACTTTTTTTCCATCTTCGATTTGATAAATTTCACCGATCTCCATTTTTGAAAGAAGCATTTTCATTCGTTGCTCATAACCGATTGTCAAGAAGCGACAAAGTTGATTACCAAAGTCATATTCTTTGCCTTCGTATGAGAACGGTTCAAGTAGATTTGGGTCGATATCCTTTTGCTCTTTCCCCAGCTGAAGAAATAACTCCTTAGGATCATCAAGCATTAGTCTTTGTTCTTCAACAGTAATGAGTTTTCGGATGACATTTTTCTGCTCTTTTTTGTACTCCTCTTCATCAACAAGTTTAGCTAAAAGAGTTTGTTTTGTTTTTTTCAACTCCTCTTTTATTCCCTCTAAATCTTGTTTAATGCTGATTTTATCCTTCCTGATTTCCGAGAGTTCTCTTGTCAAAGAGAGAAGCATCCACTTGGTATGTTTTGAATCAAATTTTTTGTCATGACCATCTTGCTCTGATTTCAACATCTGCAGAGAAAAAAAGAACATTTATTAAAATCATGCTCGTGGTGTGTTCTGGGGAGTACTAGGTTTGACGTACAAACTTTCGCGACAGAAACTTTCGCGAGGTCGAAAATTCGCGAAATTTTGCTTTTACTTTCGCGAGTTCGAAGAAAAAATAAACTTTCGCGAATCACCTTGTTAAGAATTTTCAAATGCATTTTCTTTCGTGAAAATCGCCAAAGCTTAAGGTTTTACGACATGAGGGCACCCGTGACAAAGTACGAAGATCGACACTGCGAGAAAGACTAAATTTAAAAAATTATGCACCTTCTTTGACAGTTTTTCGACCCAGTGAAGTCCTAAATTCCCAATTTTCAACCAAAATGTTTGAAACTTTGCTTAGAATTCCCAAAATTGAATAACATTATATTGTGTTTTTTTTTTGCATAAACGCTCAAAATTACTCTAGGTACCTAATAAGCGTTCCCCCACTAATTAATGTTTCAAAAAATTTCCATTTTTATCCCAACCCTCCCCCGCTTATTAAGAACTCTGTCCATAGTGAATTTTTCATAATTGTCGTGTATAAATTGTGTTTTTCTGACTGATGTAACCAACAAAACTATGGCATGTTGTACTTTTTCTGTTAGGCCAACTATTCCTAAATCTAAAAATTCAAAAAATGCATTGAAAAAATTTGATGAAAAAGAAATAAAGACATTTGCGAAGACTAACTATTTTAACTTTGAGGACCTTAGTTTCGGCGAAAAAAAAACATTTGGAAAAGATTTTGGCACTAGATGGTGTATCTTTAACCAAACTACCAATAGATTCGGAAAATTTTTGTAAAAGCTTATTTGTCTAAAAATATTGAAAATAGTGCTTTTTGACCAATTTTTCATAGAAAAACAGCTATAACTTTTGATGCATTATATAAGTTAGAAAATTTTTCCGAAAAATTTATAACAGCTCAATTCTTTGCGGACAGTTTGAAAAAATTTCGAAACAAAAAGGTTAATCACCCATTAAAACTTAGCACTTTTTATAAAAGAAGGTGATGCAACATACTAACGTCTTTTTAAAGCTCATAAGTCATAACGTCATTTTTGCAATTAAATTCTTAATTACTCTTAGGGGATTTGATTAAAAAGCAATTTATAAAGGCAATTATTTGTTAAAAGTGTTAAAGAACCTAAAACAAAATTTTTATGTTCATATACTAAAATCAATTTTTCGACTATGGTCAGAGCCCTTAAGTTTTAACAATTTTCCCAATTCCCCCCTATTCCAAATCCCCCGTTTTACATTAGGTACCCGAGGGTATAAGGCTGACACGACTTAAAGTCTGTCCAGATATAACTGGCAGTGGAAACAAAAATGCCTGTAACTTTTGATAGTCAAACATAATTATGGAATTTTTTTTTGCTTGTTTTAGAGAATCAAAAGCGCTATATTTGAATGTATTTTTGGTTGAAAAATTCGCGATTTTTAGTGGTTAAATTTGCGACAGCAAAAAATTGAGCTTTTTTTCTACTTATGCTATAACGTTCATTTTTACATCAGTGGTAGTTCAACCTTAGGTTAAGAAGTTTGTTAACTTTCAAGGCAAACAGAAAAGTCCTTCGGAAGATATGGGACCCGAAATACCCCTTGGTAGCACTTTTCTGTGAAATATCTCCAACTTATTACTTTAGGATTTTCAAAAAATGTCATGCCGCAAAATAATAAATATACTTCTTCTTGACATCCAAATTCAACAAAATCACATTTGATCCTCTTAAATAAACATTTCTCCAAGTGAACACTTCGCATCTGAAGAAAACAAAAAAAAGAAAATCTGAAGAGAGTTCATACACAGTTGACTGTCTCTAACTCGACGTTCTACTATTCGATACGCTCTATTATTTGATACAGTAAAGACTCCAAAATTCGAGCACGCACGGGTAAAAAAAATTTGTTCGAGGAAATTTTGAATTATAGTAACGTTTATAGTAGTATGGACCAAGTGCCCCCCCCCTTATGGGAATAAAATTTAGGTAAAATGATTACTCAGACCACAGTTACAAATAAAATGCTTTTTTTTTCTTCTTCTAAATCGAGTTTCTTGTTGGGGGCCGTCCACATAGTACGTACGCACTAAAATGTCAAAAATCGAGTACCCCCCCCCCCTGTACGCAAGCGTTAGCAAATGGCTATACCCCTCTGGTAAATACGTACTTTTTCATTAAGCGGGGGGGGGGGGCCCTCGGTTGAAGAAAATTTCGAATTCAAATCGTTTGGTTCGGACCTTTATTTCATACATGAAACCCAATGTTAATTAAGAAACTTTTTCTTTTCCTCTTGATGTGTATAAGAAGCGTAAAAGTCGACAAAAAAAACAAGCAAAAAAGAGCTATGAAAAATTTTTTCTCTGCGTACTTACATTTTCCTTTGACCCCTCCCCTCCCCATGTACGCAAGCATACGCTTTTTAGAATAAGACCCCCTCCCCCTTAGTGCGTACGTACTATGTGGACGGCCCCTTGACGGTAATTTTCAACATAACAGTGAATTCCCTTTAACTCGAACCTCTGTCTCATCAATTCGAACAATTATTGTAGTCCCTTCAATCAAGTCAAAATTAACGAAAATGATTGGTACTGCCGCTTGAAGTTAGAAAAATTATACCGACGTCAGTACGATCACTAACAGATGGTAGCAATCATTTTCGTTTATTTTGATCTTCTCCCGTAGCAAGGTTTTGGGTGGGTGGTAAACGTCAAAACAACGTTGTGTACAAGCTGGAAATGTCTAAAAAGGAAGGTCTCACCTCTTTTCTTGAAAGTCTCTCTTGACAGCCTTCATTTGTGCAGTCAATGGGTCTCAAATCACATTCAGCATAGTGCTTATCCTGAAAGTATAAACAAAAGTTAAATGAAACAGTCTTTTCTCCTAGTCCTAGTCACATCCCCCTCTCACAGACCCGGTAGGGTCTTTCAGCAAGTGGGGGTAAAAATTACGAGCTAAAGCTCGATGGGAATGTACGTTTTTTTTTATGGCTGGGGATTTGAATTCGATTGTTCAAGTCAAACATTTAGTTGTGGATGGAAATCCCCCATATTTTGCATTTTAGTCCCCCTCAAGGTGAAAATACTCACTTCCCCCTCCAGGACAAAAGTTGATCCCCCACAACTTCATCGCAGAATTTTTTTTCAAACAGATAATTCGCACAGAGTATACAACTAAGCGATATAAGTATACCGTGAAAAGCACAGCTCAAAATCATGTATTTACGCTGTGCCGACGAATCGAGATTCTATTCATCGCGCAATCAGCGAAGACAAAAGTAACCATGACGACCATCCAAGATCTTGGATGAGCGTCATAGTCGATATTTTTATTCCCGTCGTTGAAAACACAACTTACAAAAAGTCATCAATGCTTTGTAAAAAGAGTCAGTGATAGAGAATCATAACATAAAGTCTGTCTATTATTTCGATTCAATTAAAGTGACATTTCCATAATTAAAAGTTTAGTAATTACTGTTATACATTTGGGGATCATGTAAAAGATTTCTTTCGAAATAAACTCATTTCAACTACACTTGGAGGTTTCTGGGGAATTCGTAAATAGTAAACTGCATACTGATACAGTCTGCTAGACATTAATATGGTAATATTTGCTCTTCATCTTTGATTTTTTCTACAGTGATTAGATTGACACATGCGCGATAAAATTTCTATTATTTGTCTTCAGAGGTTACTATTTTCTTTGAAAACTTAACCTCTGATACTCAGGGTAATATAAGTAAGATACAAGAGTCGGCTTTACCTCGTTTAACTCGATGAATTGAAACGCTGTGTTACAAAATTTGCAGTCTTCAAAACGATAAGGGCAATCTTTTTCGTGTTCTTTCTGATCTTTTCTTGGAAAAGTAGCACTACATCCTGTCAACTCGCACTGGATTGTTTTGTAACCGCATTCATTTTCAACGTGTTCCTAGATGACAAAAAGAGAACAGTCAATTTTGGTCAACTTTTGTAAAAGTTTCTACTCTAAATAAAGGCCATTCGCTTTTTTACAAGTCAGAATCCTCATTTTAATGACGACCTCCGTTTTGGGGGCCGTCTTCGTTTTGGGGGCCATATACTGTACTCTAAATAAAGTCCATTCGCTTTTTTTTTTAATCTCTTCCAAAAATCAAGTTTTTTCGGGCCTAGAGATTACACAGTTAAATTTAATGTTATAAAACCTATACTTTTTAGGTACCTATACATGTAAGTATGAAACAATTCTCTTCTTAATGGTTAGACAAAAGATTGATAAAGATATCGTTAAGCCATCAAAGTTCTAAATCTGAAGATGAACTTTCTCAAAACATGGTCATATTACATACCAAAATGTCACAAATTTGATGGAAAATTAGAAAAACAATAGTACCATACGTCAAAAATGAAGTCAATAAAAGTTTTGACCCTTCATCAAACAGTCGTTTTTTGACAAAAATAGGCGCAATTGAATTATGGGTATGAAATCCTATATGGATTTCTAGCAAGTATTTGATCAATTAAATCACGGTTCAGCGCCTGAATTGCAATTTCACAGTTTCAGTAAGTAAGTTGTATAGGGTTGTATGCAAGGGGTCAATGTTTGTAGGTTTTAAGGTGTACTATTGTAGGTTTTTTAAGGTGTAATTTGATTTTAAAATACTGTTTTGAAAATATTTAGGTACCAATGATCTAATTGTAACATCCCAGCTGGCACACAACGTTGTTTTAACGTCCACTAATGTTCACAACGTCCAGATGAACGTTGAAACAACGCTGTGTGACAGTTGGGATAGTAACTTTACAGTGAGTGTTCAAAATTTGAGACGACTATTTTATAAAAAGCTATCCAAGAAAAAGCAATTTGAAGGTTTTAAGGAGTAAATAGCTAAAAAGGGCGCATTTATTTTTCACTTCCTCGTGAAAAACTGAAAACTGGTTTCTACAAAACATCACTGCTAGGGAAGAAAACCATAGACAGCGTATGTCGACACCGCAAAAAGTTTCAGCCTCAAATTCCAACTAAATTTTCAGATAGATGGTACCTCTATTTTTTGCAGGTTTTAAGGGGTATTCGCTTGGTATCTTGAATGAATTGAGAACAACTCGGCTGGCACACAACGCTGTTTCAACGTTCATCTAACGTTATATGGACGTTGATAAACGTTGAAATAACGTTGTGTGCCAGCTGGGTACAGAATGAAATAAAAATAATATTCAAAATAGGCTTGCTTACTTCATATTTATTGATTGGGCCTTTCCAAAGACAATCATCATTTTCTTGGCAATACACTGATAAATTTGAAATAGCCCGGTCAATAGGAGGAACTGGTACTACCTAATAATGTACAATATAAACAAGAAATTACAAAAAGAAATAGGTTGTTGTCCTTTGTTTTACTACCTTAAGGGGATAAATTTTCGCCAGGGAGTTAATTTCGCAGATTTGGGTGTCATCCGCGAAACGAAGTCCCAATGGAAATTTTGAAACGTCTTATCGGAGAAACCTCAAAAAATGTCAGATTATTACTTTTAAAATGTTAAACTGGCATGGAAAAAGCGCTAATAATGTGTATTTCAACAACCAGTATGTATAATTTGGTGCCAAAAAGACACAACATCATGAATATTTAATTTCTGGTCTATTACTGGTTAACGACCAACCAAATCAAATAAGAGCTTGTAAAAACGTCATCTCGTCCCTAATATGTGTTTAGCCGATCTAAAGTCTATCTCAAAAGTATGTAGCATTTTCTCACCACCCATTCATGCTACTGTATGTTATAAAGTCATACATCGTTGGAAAGATATTTCCAAGGTGAATAATTTGACGGATAAAAGAATTTGAAAGACAATCAGAATCATAAGACAGTGAAACTACGGTGACCTGGTAATACCATAGATTTATAAAACCCGAAGGGCTAGATGTCGTGCTTTAAGCCATTGCAAGCAAAAACAATTGAATATCTGAAAAAATATTGCTGCTATTGTTTGTGAAAACCCATGAAGCTTCTGATTGGTCAAGCGCTGAAATTCTATTGTAATATCACGTCGTATCACGTGACTTAGGTAGGATTCCCTTCTGGCTTCTTAAATCTATGGGTAATACTTCAACTTCTGATATTAAAATATATAAAAGACTTTGTATACCTTTTCTTTGTCATAATAAGCCAACGAGCATATGGGACATTTTATCCGAGTGTCCTCTCTATAACGAAGCAAAGAAAATGTAGAAAATTAATTTTGGTTCTTTTACTCCCGAGTACTTATTTCCTAGGAAATTTGGACCTCCCTGGACCTCCTCTTGGAAATTTGTAACTCAGGTAAGTTATGGCATGTCCCAAAAACTGGGAAATTACCATAATTTTTGAAGGGCATTAGCCGGTGATAAATGGTCAAACAAATTAATGAATATGACGGGTACTATGATGAAGATTATCGGAGAATGTGTTTAAACTAAGGCTGGACTTAAAAAATTGTTGGTTTGCCGTCACCCGACCAACCCTACCTCGAAACCTGCCGACCCAAAAAATTTTATTGCCATTCTAAAGAAGATTTTTTTTCCTTCAAAAACTTCAAACAATAAAAAATCAAAACTAGTATCTTGTTTGTCTCAAGCATAAGAATCGTAAATTCCCTGCTAGCACTTCTGTTTTTTATTCAAAATTACCTAAATGTAAACAAATCGTTAACCCTTCCATGGACGAAAATTTCATAAATCGCCAAAATAAAAATAAATTCCGACCGACCGACCCAACTCCAAAAGCTAGGGTCGGGTGACGGCAAACCAACAATTTTTTAAGCCCAGCCTAATTGTTTCCGCGTCAATAATGCCAAAAAACCTACACCTACAGTTTTTGAATGTGGAGCTAATGAATATTCATATTGTTGACCATACATTAATCAACCTAAGTCGAATAAACACCTTCAGTCTTTTGATGTGTAGTATCCCAAGTCAGACGGCCCTCGGGCCGAGCAGATGTCAAATAATTCTCCGACCTTCAAAACCTGTAGCGTGGTCGGAAAAAATTTCTGCATTTGGGTGCTAGATAATCGCACATAGAAAAATAAGAATAACATTCACCCTCAACCAAAGTACACTATTCTTATAAAAAAGCGTGTATTGAGGAAATGAAACCGCCCAAAACTAAAATAAGTGATACCTTTCTTCGTCTTCCTCATCTTTCGTTTCGTTGTCAAAATTTTCTAATTTCTTCGAATCCTTCAAAACGAATTTATCTTCTCCATCTATTCTAATAACGCTCATTTGCCATCCCTCTAAACAACTTTTACATAAAAAATGACCAACTTTGCATGGTACTTGGACGCAATTTCTTATCAGAAATCGACAAATTGCACATTCATACTCGCTTGGATATGGATCGACCGTTCTTTTGAAGTCATAGCCTTGTTCCCATTTCCATTGATCTGAAGATGATTTTTCCATTTCGAATTTTCTTTCTTTCTTACTTGAATGCATTAAATGAAAAGTATTTATATTGAAGGGATTATCAGACGGTTTGAGATAATAGCCTACAGAAAACTTCTGTCATCCTAGTCGCAAAATTCTATTGGCTGTTTAGACTGGGAATCCAGTCGTTTATAACGTTTATGTTGAAAGCGGGAAATTTTTATGTCGGGATATGGTTAAAATAATTATATTGATGCTCCTGTCAAGTTTTCTACTTCCTATTTTTTACTGAGTTAAGTCGTCTAGCATGCTAGACTATTGGCTGTTAAACAATTGTTGAAATCACGTGATATTATTGTTTTGATTGGAAGTGCGCGAATCTGATTGGCTAACCTTATCAACGGCTTTTTTGGCACAAATTCAAACGAAATGTAAACAAATTAAACTGGGTCAAAAATACCACACTTCTCAATGAGTAGCTTCTAATGGGATTTTTGCTTGCGTGGTGTAAGTTTGAATATAGAGTATGGATATCCAGACTAATTTTGACACGCACTTAAGGAGAGACATTTTGGCGGGAACTTAATTTGGCAGATTTGGTCAAAATTCGCCTTTATTCCCCCGAATGTGTGCCATATCAGGCCTTAAAACAGATTTTTCTTTTTTTAATGGTGTTTTTTGGACAAAAATATCCTTCATCTGCAAAACTAAATTCCCGCAAAATTTAATTTTTCAAGTTCACCGCCAAATTAAATTCCCTCTGAAAAAACTTTTTCGACCATCCGCCAAATTAAATTCCCGCCAAAATTTCTTCCTTTAAGGTACGCCAATTCGCAAACCTAGTCACCCCTGCTGGAATTATCTACAAAGGGCGTAAAAAAACTCTAATCGTATAATAAAGTAGATAAATCTGCCAATAAAAGTTAAATCTCACTTTTGTCCTTGGGACAACGGAGCAATGATTCGAATCACTTTTGCTCCATTGTCCCAGGGACAAAATCATTAGTGAGGTTAAGTATACTGGGGTAATCACGACGACGGGCGAAAAATGTAATGGGCTAGTGGAAATACGAAATTGTTGAAACTCACTAGCCTGTTAAATTTTCGTTCGTCGTCGTGATTTTACCGATTTACTTAAACTCACTATTGTGTCTTTTTTTTGGGTATTTCCCTCACTTTTTGTGCCATGAAACAAAAAAAGAAACCATGAGACACGCACCTTTTTCTTGTGTTGGTGCAATTGTCACCACCCCATCTTTCTTTCTACCAATAAATTAAAAGTGAGAGACACACAAATGTTATTAAAAAAGTGTTTCTGATTTCACTTTTATTTGTAGAAAGAAAAATAGGGTGGAGACGCGAGAAAGCGTTTCAGGTTAGTGGCATGGAGCATGTTGCATTGCATCAACGCGAAAAAAACTTCTTGTGTCCTCAATCCTTAAAGATACAACACAGCAATATATTTATTTACTCGTTCACACACGAACAACACAAACAAAGTAACCCAATGAATTAAAGATTACTATCGAGAGAGGGAGTGTTCGTATTTAAAGTCTTTTTGGGATCAGCTGAAGTTTTTATAAGATACTTAACTAATTGGTTATTTGAAGTAATAGAATTGACGCGATCTTTAGAAAAAAATTTCAAAATTAATTGTTTTATTTGTACATATTAACGACCAACCAAATCAAATAAGAGCTTGTATAAACTTCAAATTAACCCAGTTTTCTGGCTTCTAAATGGTAATTAGAAACCCGTCTTTTTGCACACGGGACATTTGAAAAAGTAACAATTTGCTTATCTCTCCTTGCAATCTCTTACCCAGAGCCACTTGCACCACTGTTGATTTTACTGATGGACGTGATACAATTGTGAGCGCTATCAAAATAATAAAATTGCGCACTGAGGGACTATGTTCGAGTTCAGAACTTTAGTTAATTTTCTCAGACCTTTCGTGAACGTTATCAGGATTATAAAAAAACAACCCAGGGCCTATTAATTTTATAATTACTCCGCACATGGCAAATATTCCCATTGAGTTGACAAAGCCTGAAGGGCCTAGAGTAGATTCTTTAATATTTCCAAGGCAAGGGAAAGTGAAGCCAATTATTTCCCATCCAAAACGCGCCGCAATCAGGACGACGGATTCTATCTAGTGGGTTTTTTGTTATGGAGGACTGCAATTTTTGAAATTTTGCGATATATTTTACGTTTAATCAAGCGTTTGAGTAAAAACCAACGCGCGAGCGTTCTGGATGGGAAATAAGTAGCTTCATTTCCCATCCAGGAGTCTCGAGACTAGCCTTTCGGGTTTAGAAGTAAATGAGTATTCAATTTTAAGCCCATGGCTCTGTAATAGAACCTGCATCGGTTTGGCTGATCTTTTTTATCCAGTTTTTGGATGAATATCAAATGAGCTTTAGAGCGCGATGATTGGCTAAAACAAAACAATCGCAATGAAAACTATGACGTCAATCATGAAAATAAACGTTAGAACCCAGTCGCTTTGTTTGCCATTCATATATGTTTTGCGCAGGCAATGAATTTGGTTGAGAGTGGTTTTACAAAATCGTACGTCTATTGTTTGAATGATTTTATTTCTATTGTTCTCTGCGTACAAGGGGGGGGGGTCTCAAAAAAATTTTGTATAGTATTACATAGATTGCCCCTTTCATTTTTCGTAAACATATAAATATTAGAACTCAGTCGCTTTCGTTTAGCAATAAGCAACGCGGTTTTGATTGTTTTGGCTTGGCAACCAGGTCAGATCGTTACATTCGCCACATCCCTTTAGAGCAGAGCGTGGCGTGCACAGAATGGATAATCTATTTTGAGATTAGAAAAATCACTGACTGAAATCTTGAGGCTAAATATTTTAAGTGCATCCACTTAGAAGCAGAATATGCTTACGTTTGAAAATATTGGAATTTTTTTCAACCGTCAAAACTAGATTATTTATAATCAAAACATAATGTTTGATGAGAAAAGTTTGATTGCCGGAGGTAAAAGGATAGCAATAATTATGTGTATTTTCCAAATAAAAACAAACCTTATGATTGCAGTACCTTAAGGCATAGAGGTATAACGATAGACAGGAGATGAATTTGTCGGTAATTGGTCGTTAAAGTCTTTTGATTCCTTTTATGTAATAAATCAAAAGAAATTCTAGGCTCGCCCGATGAAATACGACTTTTTAGTAGAACTCAAGTTTGCTCTGAACATTCTTACTATCAGCATCGAAGATTTCTAGCCTTCTAATATACGAGAATAAAATAAAATTTAGCTCCACGAAATAAGTTTGCGTTCAATTTTGTCATCCATTAAATTTTGTTTTGAAAAGATATTTTCTCCAGCCAGAAAATAAAAAGTTCTTTATAAGCACACACAATTTCAGACCCAACTTGTAGACAAAAAGTCGCTGGAGAATTTTGGAGGAAAGTATTAAGCAATAGAGTTCACCTTGAAGAAAATGTTGATCGAACAATCTTGTCATTTGATGATGATTGCAAAGTTTACAGGCCCTTTTTTAGTCCAAATATTTTCTTACGCCGATGTCAGAAACAATGAATCTCGTCTCATCTTATTTCCGACACTTGAGTTAGCCAATAAGATTTCACCTATCAACAAAAGAACTCATTAAAAATGCACGATATATGAGATTATGAGCATGCATACCTCGTAATCTTTTTAATCGTAGGGCAAGCATGGTTACAAGAAGTATGTCCTGTTTCTTTATACCTTCATGCTTAAGGCAGGGAAATGATAGAGTGAACTTATTTTGGCGGATTTAATTTAGACGAAATTCGCCAAAATTAGTTCCCGCCAAAATTAAATTTTTGGTTTCCTTGCCTAAATAACCCCTGAAATTCATCAAAATTGCTCAAAATAAGGCAAAATAGAACAGATTTACGCTGTCATTCGCCCAAATTAGTTACCGCCAGAATTAAAAAAAAATCACTATTCGCCTAGTCTAGCAAGCTAGACGACTAATTCATACATAGTAGAAATAAAGCAAAAAGTAATGAAGGGAACAATTTTAGTCGTCTAGAAACCTTGTGCACTAACTCCAAACAAAAGAAAAGTGTCAATATTGCAATTATAATTTTTTCCCGCTCAAAATAATTCTTGAGAAAAAAAATGTGTGTGGATTTGTGTATTGAAAGTTTTTCATTTGAGTTGATTTCGTTTTGAGAGTTTGTTGTTGCTTGAAAAATTGTTTTCTCGCTACGCAAGTTTCTGCGTAGCTAGTCGGGGTATCTATAAGGCTGGAACACCGGATTCTTCCAGTCGTTTATACAAAATAAATCCCGTATTATTATTAGAATTGGTATTATTAGTATTACACGCATTATAAACGACTCCAGTCTACTATTCGCCAAAATAAGTTCCCGCCAAAATTAAATTTTTTTAGGGTATTTGCTGCCCGCCAAAATTAGTTCCCGCCAAAAAAAGTTCCCTTGGTGGGAGTCACATGAAGAATGGAGAAAATTGAAATTTTACATTTTCCATCATAACTTTTGAAGCAGAAAAGATTTCTAAATGAAACTTTCCAGAAATGTAATATAACAATAGACAATGTGAAAAATTAAAAAAAAATTCTAAAAATAGCCAAGACGGGGGTAATATCAGCCAGGGGGTAATACACTATCAAAATACTTTGGCAGCGTTTCAGAAAAATCTATAAAAGCTATTCCAAAAATTCTTTTTGGAGGTTGTTAGTATTTGGATAAGCTGTGGAATGAATGGATAATTTTTTCAAAATTTCATTCCAGGGGGTCTGGAACCTAAAAAATGGAAAATTAGAGTTTTAAAGTTGAAAATTGATTTTTCTAGATTTTTTTAAAAATCTAATCCATTCATTCCATAGCAAACCATAAATGGAACAACTCCTGAAAATTTCATGATCATAGCTCTTTCCAATCCTGAGAAAACGTTGTCAAGGTGTGCGAAAACCCCCTGAAACCTATTTTGAGAAAACGGTCCGTAAAGTCAGAAATAGATATATCTCTCTATTTCTCTGTAATAAATCGACCGTTTTACAAAATTCTTTCTCTGTTTGACAAAAATCGAATAAAGTTCTACTTTATATACTTTATAAAAGGCTTTCAAATATCAAAATAGTCCAGAAATTCCAAATTATCACTCTCACGTGATGTGCGCCAATCCTTAAAATTTTGCGCCAAACTCCACGTCAACATCGATTTAAGTCAATTTAAGTGTGTTTTCACAACAAATACCATATTTTCAATGTAATAGATCATCCTAGTATATTTTCCTCACTGATTCTGTCAGTCATAAGTTAATTCAAAGTTGATCTGTTGTGATACAAGAATCCACTTGGACATCTAGCCGTGCACGATTTCTCGTGAATGTAAATAATCCATCAGGACCAGGGCGCGAAGGGAGTTTCGCAGACCTTTAATAAATCATTACACACAACTGTTAAACCAGCCTCCAGGCTTTCAATTCCCTAAACACTTGGACCTTTAAATAGATACATCATTGAATATGCCTTCCAGTACAGTCAAGTATCAATATTTGAGGTATTACGAAAATTGCTACTTTTTGCCGTAATCGCTTTCGTTTTTAAGATAAAGTCTTAGCAAAGGGTACCCCGGGCATAGTTACGGGGCATTGAGAAAAAATCCTGACATAGAATTTCAAAAAGATTCACGCTATCATATTCTACATTACAAAATACACCTGTTCTATGTTGGGTTTTTTTCTCGGTGTTTTGTAGGCTTAATTATCGTCTTGCAAAGTAAATAAAACCCCCTGGAAATCTTTAGGTTTTGATGAGCAAAATACTTACATACTATTGTTTACTTTTCAGGTATTCATCCAATCAGAATTCACGCTCAGAAACTTTCAACCAATCAAAATTCAACCGTGACGCGGGAAATGATCCAATCAGAATCCTGAAGCTAAAGACTTACAGCCAATCAGAATTTGTTAGCGAGCAGTATTCATCCAATTGGAATCGCGTAACACGAAAGCGAAAGTGAAAGTAAAGGCGGAAATATATTCTTTTTTCGACGTGATTTGCATATATTAGAACAGAAAGAAACGCCAATTTGTCAAAGATTTGTTTAAAACCACCTTATTTTTTGTTGAGTATCGCCTTAATTTATCGAAAAAATACGCATTTCAACATTAATTTTAAAATCTCTTTTATTGTTAAGTATTCCCGGGGCTCAAGGGAAATAAGCGGGCGGAACCACCCTCATAGTTTAATACCGGGATTGAAAAAACCTGGAGAAAACCTTTTCCGTACATATAATGTAGCTAAGGAATTTTAAAACACGGCATTTAAAGTGAAACAAGATGGCGGAGAAGTAGTGATTGGAGGTTTTTGTAATTAGATGTTAGACAGCATGACAAAGGTTTGTTATATTTTAGCATAACAAAGACAAACTCAGGAGGTAAGGTAAATTGCGTTTTGACTGCTTTTAACTGTTTTTCTAATAAAGAATATCTTCAAACTTGACTTCACTGCCTTTCGTCTCTTTGTCCTTCAAAGTTTTTCGGTAGGTGTCGTCATCAAACTAAGTTCATATCGGAAACGTTGAGTTGAGAATCAAGTCTTTGGCTTCACCTAGCTCAAGCTTTCTTAGTTGAGAAGAATGACAGTTTTCATAGTCAGTTTTCAATAGCAGTTTTCATAGTCAAAAATACTGCTGACTGGCTGGACAGCCTCCAAAATTTGTATGTTTTTAAAAATATCACTTCTGTGGTTACCATCTTTGATATTAGGAAATCCCGCGAAAAAAAGGCGGTATTGACTTAGACGCCCGAAAAGGGCGTAAAAAGACCTTTCGTTTGGTATGTCATGATCCTATGTTTAGATCAGCCATAAAGAAATCGGGCCCTAGCAACGGGTATAACTTTTCGTTGCTAAGGAAAATATTTTAGATCAGGGTCTATAAAAAACCTTATATCTCAAGAAATATAAATGCTACGGCCTTAAAATTTTCAGGGTGTATTCAGAAAGGGTATAGGGTCATTAAACGCGCAAAATCCCGAAATCGATAATTTTTTCACCAAATCTCAAAGCTTCATGTGACTCCCACCTTAAAGGTAAATCTCATACGCAGCAAATCTCGCACACAGAACCACTTGCACCACTATTCGAGTAAAAGTTGTTTTTCATTTTCCACAAAAAACCCGAAAAGCGAAGAAATAAACTTTAATGTGCTTGACAAAATTCATTAATTTTTTCCAATATAAAAAAAAAACGACTAGCGCTGACCGTTAACATCAAGCTAATGATCACTAAATAATAAAGTTCCTAGTTATTAGGCGCGAGACCAATTTGATTAGTTGTTTTATGGGCCCGACGGAACCTGAAACTTCAAAAATCGAATTAAAAATAAAATTGATTTCATTTCTTTACAGACTGCCAAATTTGTAAAAAAATTCGTATTTTTGTCAAGATGTAGTAGTTTTTGCTGCCTTATTAGGAGATTCTATAGATAAAATTCTACTTTCATTTTTATTTTTTCGGGTAGCTTGGCCCGTAAAACAACAAATTAAATTGATCTTGCCTTAGTAATAATATTTTACAAAATTGTTATTGTGGATATATAAATTACATCTACAAACAAGTGATACTTTTATGGACCTACCTGGTTATCAAACTAATCAATGAACATTGAAACAATGAAACACATAAGACATAATAGGAGGGGGGAATTTGTTCGTTTTTTTGAGGTCGCTCGATTATTTTGGTCAAAGCAATTTTTTTTCGGACACTTTGGTGTGATTTTCGGACAAATATGACGGTCTCAGGCAAAAATCATAGGGTTAAAAATTAATGAAAATTTTAGCTTGAGAAAACGGAAACCTGGTGTATATTTTTGGAAAGCTCTCAAAAAATTAAGATTAGAGATATATTGCAAGTATAGGTGATTTCTGTACCTAACTCGAGATATTAACCCTTGAAAACCGTGTTTTTCAGCCTTGAAAACCGTGTTTTTCAGCCAGAAACAGCTGTTTTGTCCAGTTTTTGCGCTTTTTGAAGCTCAATATCTCGAGTTAGGTACTGAAATCACCTATACTTGCAATATATCTCTAATCCTAATTTTTTGAGGACTTTCCAAAAACATACAACAGGTCTCCGTTTTCTCAAGCTAAAATTTTCATTAATTTTTAACCCTATGATTTTTGCCTGAGACCGTCATATTTGTCCGAAAATCACACCAAAGTGTCCGAAAAAAAGTTGGAAACATTGAAATTCGGACTCCTCTATAGTTGTACTTTCCAAAAATTTATAACAAGCGCTTCGACTAAAAAATCGAGCGATTTTACAAATTTCCCCCTACTATAACTGGTCAAAATACAAAAAAATAAAGAAAATGAAAGCGTATCTATTGAGAGAAACTATCAACACTATTGAAAAAGATTTTTGAAAAAGAAATAAAAAAACTATTAAAAGCTTTCTTTATAAAAACAATCCACTTTCAAAAAAATGCACACACA
Organism: Clytia hemisphaerica; assembly: GCF_902728285.1. Classification (NCBI taxonomy): domain Eukaryota; kingdom Metazoa; phylum Cnidaria; class Hydrozoa; order Leptothecata; family Clytiidae; genus Clytia; species Clytia hemisphaerica. The sequence continues at coordinate 848,123 of NW_027104114.1, read as the reverse complement.
GCTTAATAAATAAGTGTTTCTAGAAAAATCAAACCATCGCACTCTAAGGTGACATTTTCTTTGTTTAGAAAAAATAATATTAAAATAATAATTTGGCTAAGAACATTGATCTATGCTTATAAATAGTGATTCTTATAGATAAAGATTCGTTTTTCAGCCAAAAAAAAAATAAGTGTTTCCAGAAAACTCAAACCATTGCGGTCCACCGTGACATTTTCATCTTAAAAAAAAACTAATAAAAATAATAATAATATGGCTAAGAACATTGATGTATGCTTATTAATAGTGATTCTTATAGATAAACATGTGTTTTTTGAGCCAACAAAATTTTTTTGCAAAAATCTGCTTGAGCCATCTTTTACCTATGATGGTACCCTACTTTCATGCAAAAAATCAGAAAAAATTAATGATCCAATTTTTCACAAAGTCCAAAAAACCCGTTTTTTAGCCCAAATTTGCCCAAAAATTTTTTTTTTCGAAAATCGAGCTCCGTCACATTTTGGCCACCACCATTTTGCACCTTTGTACCAAAAATCAAAAGATTTCTATGATTCAATCCTGAGAAAAGTAGGCTCCTGAAACTAATTTAGACAGTTTGTGTATTTAACTAAAATGTTTATCCATAAAACGGATTTAAAAATTATTTACAATCGTCTATTATTTACAATACTCAATTAATTAAAATCGAATACGTTTGTGAATAATAGACTGTACCGGCTTAACCTGAAAACTCAGATTTGACCCCCCGAGAATTCCCCACAATGCTTTGTGCGGAAAAATTTCACCGTGAACTTTCCGCATTGTGGGAAATTCTCGGGGGTCAAATCTGAGTTTTCATGTGAAGCGGATATCGTCTATTTGCACCACAGCACTTAAGAAATTGTTAAGAGGTAGTTAAGTGATTTCTTAAGTATGTAAGACTACCTTCAACCTTCAACATTTTCAGTTTGGTTGTTCAAATATCGTGTTTCAAGATGACACAATTTTGTGGCATTCAGTTTAAAGCCCTGAAGGGATAAGACATTTCGAACATGGAACACTTGCATTGGAAATGAAGCCACTTGTTTCCAATCCGAAACGCTCAACCCGCGTGAAACTCGAACAGAGTTCGAATTATAGAGAATATAATCAAGAGAGTTTCTCCTTGACGGGGACTGGGAATAAGTTCGAATTATAGAAAGATTCGAATAAAAGAAAAGTTTTAATAATCAAGAATCTGTTATGTATCATCAAGCATGTACTTTTGAGTCTCATAACAGCAACTTGAATCATAGACGATCCTATCATCTACACAAGATCACTAAAAAAGGGAATAGTTTAGAAGAGGCGTAATAAATTCGGGTGGAGTAAGCAGTGGCGGAGATGTTTACAGTGTTCCAAACTCAACCGCCACTTTTTTCCCTTAAACCGCCCTGGCGCCCTAATTCTTTCCCGCGTTTACTGACCTCTAAACGGACGATAGCATCGTCTACCTGAACCATGGCATTTTACTAAAGCGTAATCATTGAGTTTAAAGCCCGAAGGGCTAGAGGAGAATCTTTAACCTTTCTGAGGCAAGAAAAAGTGAAGCCTTGAAATATATGCCGTATTTTCGATGACGGATTGAATCTAGCAATTCCTTTGTTTTTGTGAGATATTTTTTTTGAAATTAAGCGGTAATTATTAGTTTCAATCTGTCATTTGTGTAAAAACCAGGCAGATCGCTCAAGGCCGCGCAACTTTGGTAGGATTTGTTGGCTTCAAATCCTACCAATGAGATTCAATTCTAGCCTTCGGGCTTATATTTCATTGACCTGAACCATGGCATTTTACTAAAGCGCAATTCATGAGAATCTTGCACAAGCTTTCTTCCAACGACATTGAGTACACCACAAGTCTTTATTACTCATTCCGTATACTTTCCGACATTTCTTTTTACCGACTGCATGTTTCCGGCGTCTATGTTTAGTCTCCGGACTAAGCCCTTGCATAGAATTCTGCATGTATGGAAATTTGACTTCATCATTAAATTGGAACTCCATAGGTTTCAAAGCCGCAATCACCGGCTGGATGACAGATACAGGCTTAGAAGTTTCCCCAGTATTGCCACTTATGGATGTCTCAGGTATCCTGACTTGGTCCCGATACGGAATATTGATCGGTTCCGGATTCCTCGGGATTGAAATTGCTTCTGAGAATTTGAATGCTTTGGTTTGATTGGCTGATACGATTATAGGGGCGTGATGGGACTGGTGTCCACTTTCTTTAGGCGGTGACGTCATAATGACATTTTGAGTTTCGATGTCGTCAAAATAGAACTCTTCTTCTCCAGCCCGTTCAACCCTGAAATGTTAATGATGATTTTTGATTCGGATCTACTTACGGTTATTACTCTTAGATTCCAAACATACGGCTGGGAGGGGGGGGGGGGGGGGGGCAGAACAAACGGGGGACCTAATTGCCAGGGGGTTGGAAATTCTTCTTAAAATAAATATAGGCTAAAATCAGGCTACTTAGAGCAGAATAAGGGATTTTTCTTTTTGAAGCTGAAAATATTCTTAAGAATTAATAAACGGGGGGGGGGGGGGGTTATTTGGAACCTAAGAGTAAAGAGAGAAATTTTTTTTTGTTTTAAAAATAATGACATGACCAAAAACAGCAAATGCGGCTAACTTCACAGCACTGAAATTTCTACTAAGAAAGATACAGAAATATGAACACAGATTTGAAATCATCAAATATTCTAAAAAATCTCATTTCATGACTTTTAAAATGGAAGAAAATATCTTTTATTTTTTCAATTTTCAATTTTACGAAAATCTTTTAATCTTTAGATTATTCTTCTTGTAAATTTCTTTCCAATGGTATATAGCTTTTTGACAGAGCATTAATACATGCTGAGAAAAAAGTAAAGTGGTCACATACTTTTGAGACATACCTTAAGGACTCCCTATATACAAAGAGTAAGACTGGAAATCCTAAAGCTGTCTATTGCGTGTCAATCTTATATAATACTGTAAAACGTCTAAACTTTCTCATTTCGGGAAAACTTTTCTATTGCCACTTCGCAACGGAAAAAAAAACAAGTCTCTGGTAGGGGCCACGCCATGAAATCGTAAGGGAGCAATAGATATAGAGTCTAATGAGGCGCCACCAAAGATTTTTATTTTGTGGTGGCGTGGGCCTTGTCTGGATGTAAACTACGCCAGCAGTAGCAGCCAGTTTGCCCCGGGAATGACAAAGTTTAGCCGTCAAACGATATCGAACTTACCCAATATGAGAATGCCGAACGTGTAGAATGATACCGTTTAATGTCGTAAATTCTTTATCACAACCACGCCACATACAACGAAAACCATTTCTTTGGTGTTGTTTAATCTGATGGTAAAGTAAAAGTAATAAAGTAAGTTTGCGACCACAGTCGGAGGGCGGCCCGAAGGTGGGGGGCGCTATTATATCTTCTTGACGGAAGAACCCTAAACCTTAAACCCTTTCTAGAAAAGTAGTAGTGCCCCGTATTACAGTCCGTGGTCTAAGCGAAATTTTTCATTTCAGACAGAAAATATAATCAACATGACAAACAAGCCCAGATCAGATCTTTCAATATTTTAGCTTAACTTTTTGCAAATTTAAGGGGGGAGTTCTTTTCATACCTCACTGAGACGGAAACCCGTCTGAAATAGAGGAACTGTGAAAAGTAGTCCAAGGCTTTCTTATTCTCTACAATTCGAACTAAAGTACCTTTAAGTTGAACATTTTATTTATGATATACATCTTTTTCATAAGAACATCCAAATTTTTTTCAGCCTTCGGATGTTCTTAACTTTTTGAGTTTTAAACCTAAAAATGTTCTAAACATGTTCTTATTTGACTATTTTGTGAGTATTTTTGATCATTTTGATCAACATCATTCAGCTGATTCAGAAGAGCTCCAGGCATATGGTCCAAAAAGTAGTAGCATTTATAGATGGATAGAGTCGATATTTAATGTGGATGCCCAGAAATGTAGGACATATAGGACTGAAAACAGTCCTTCGATTTTCTTTCGCGGGGTCCACGGCCAGCCGTCTCAGCTAACCGTGAGCTGGAAACCCCTAGTTTTTAGGCCTTAGACCGTTCGGCCATCATCGCTTCTTACCTTTTGTTTTGTACCGGGTGCGCCACAAAAAAGTTTCTCTCTTTGAAACTAATTTTCTCGAAATCTAAAAATATTAAAAGAACGATTCCTATTTCATTGGAAAGAAGAAAGATAGACTTAAATTTTGATGGGTCATTTATTAAATTTGATTCATTAGATCAAAAGTTATGCTCAATTGAATAGAAAAGTTACTTTCAGAAAGTGCTGAAAAACGTTAAAAATCGACCTATCAAATCAAACAGAAGCATAATTACATTATACATCAGTATTTTCGTTTCAGTCATTAAAAATGATAATTAGCTGTCTAAATGACCTTTTTTGTATAAAGGAAGGTTGAATTTCAATAAAATGAAGAAAAATTCGTCGAAAAAGACAAAAAAATCTGGTAAAATTCATAAAAGTACATCAAATACGGGTTTCGAGGTAGATCCAGTCTTACATAGACTTTATCAGTCTAGAACCAAAAATCTGAGGACAATTTTGGTAAAAGTAAATTAAAGTGATTTTGATGAAGATTTTAAACCCTTTCAACCCTTCAGTTTCAAAATTTATGTGTTTAGTTACTGAAAAATGCTCTTAATCATGAAAAGGCTATTGTGATTGCCAATTTTAAAATAAAAATTTGATAGGTCGATTTTTAACGATTTCGAGCACTTTCTGAAAGTAACTTTTTCATTCAATCGAGTATAACTTTTGTTCTAATGAATCGAATCTAATAAATGACCCAACAAAATTTAAGTTTATCTTTCTTCTTTCCAATGAAATAGGAATGGTTCTTTTAAAATTTTTAGATTTCGAGAAAATTAGTTTCAAAGAGAGAAACTTTTTTGTGGCGCACCCGGTAGTTAAACTTTGCGATGCTTACTGATAGCGCCAGATAATTCTCTGGCGTCCATTAGTAGTATAAATAAAACCTGGGACACACAGGGACAAAGTTGGTTCAAAAAGTAGATCATACCTTTCGTTTGGTAGTCGAGCTGACCGGTATTTCAAGTGATTCGATACTCCCTCCATCGGACGTCCCTATTCCCTCATCGATGGAGATTTTCCTCTGCGATGGAGGTGAATAATACGTTGGGTGTTCTTCTCCTTTGTAGTAATTATGTGATCGGCCAACCGCATCGAAAGAGTGACTCCGCTGTTTGGTGAGCCGCTCATAGGGTGGGTAACCGATTTCTTTGAAGCAATCACGAGTTGTTGAGTAGCTTCTAGGTTTGGGTGGTAAGATTTCTAAGAGCCTTTCATTAGTTGAGATATGACTGTAAGCACGATTTCGATATCGGGGCGTAGTTGATGGTGGAGTAGGGCGAGGTGAATTTCCGCCCCTTTCTTGCGTGGCGTAGAACGGGATGATGGGTTCTTCTGTGGGCGTGTTTTGAGGTGGGAAAGCAAATTTATGACGTGCTGAAACTTGAAAATAAACGTGTGATGAACTTGTAGTTTACGTCACAAATCACAAATGTAAAGCTCACAACAAAGGATTTAGAAGTTACGTTCGATACATGAATTGCACAAAATGCAGATTATTACATTGAAAATGAAATTTTCCTGAGATTGAGCCCAACGTTGATTCAATAATATTAAATTTGCACAGTGAGACGTTCATTGTAACTACAAGTTTGATTTTCTTTGCCGTATCCTTTCTTATTTAGTCTTGTCAACATGCCAGAAGAAAGATAAAGCTAGGTGAAAGTGTGAAAAAGGTAAAATTTGGTGATATAGTTTCCTAAAGGCTTTCTTAAAATTATGTGGACATTTTAATTTTGAATTTTATCAATATCTATTAATGCTATACTAAAAATCCTTGCACGGTTGGAAAGATATTTCCAAGGAGAATAATTTAATAGATTAAAGACTTTTGAAAACTTGAAAGATGAGGAAGAAAAATGGAGACGAACAGAATGAAGATTTCTTCTTCAGTGTAAAAAATCACGACATCAGACTTTTTTGCTTTTTTGCTGTTTCTGGTCATTTTGGTCATTTTAGGCCACTGATAATGTCCTAACCTTGAAATTTTGTACTTTTACACATCCTCTTCTCACAGACCCACTGGGAGCCCTTCCCACTGGAAAAATTGGCCAAAACATCGTCCCCGATGGAAAATTATACTCTAATGTTTGTCCCCACTGTAGCTAATCAAATAAACCAATCCTCATTGCAAAATATTATGATATTTTTCCCATCCCCACCAGTCCCCACTGAATTTTCCGACTTGAAAACAAAAAAATTGAAATCCCTAGCCATAAAAATATGGGAAATTCAATCCCCATCGAGTTTCACTCCATTATTTTTATCCCCACTGGCCGAACAAATCCTACCGGGTCTGTGAGAAGAGGGTGTTCTTACAGTAAATATGAACCAACCTTCTTCATAAGTTGATGGAAGACTTGCCGGTGATAGAGACAGTGAAGTTAACGCTATGGCTGCACTCCTGACGTCATCAATTGGACTTTGAACCGGAATGGGTTTTGTTGGTGACGTAATGACCAGTCTGTAAAATACACATTGGTTAAAATTATTCTATACTATACGAGGGGTACTCATATCACTTGTTGGCAGACTAGATTATAAATCTAGATAATATTGGCAAGAGAAAAGGTCGTATCTATCTGGTCAGGCAATCAAAGGGATAATCAGATGGTTTGAGATATTTAGCACGTGGAATCATTCTATTACCCTGAGCAAAATCTCAAAAAATTTCTACCTAACTATTTTTCAAAAGTTGAGATTTAGAATTTTCTGACTTGTTGTGTGAGAGACCATTTTTAGAAATTTCACTTTGTAATATATCTATACTTTAGAAAAATAGTTGGACAAAAAAATTTGGAGGTTTTACCCAGGACCATAGAAGGTTTCTACAGGCCAAATACCTCTAACCATCTGATTATCCCTTTAAGACTTGTTTAATAAATACATCTTAAAGATTTTACCTCGGTATTGTTTCTGTATGTCCAACCGGTCCAGAGATGTCAGTGCGGAAAGTTGAGGTCGGTGATATAACTGGATGTTGTATTAAACTATTTCGCATCTTTGAATTGTAAGATTCTAAGCGCAAAGAAAGTTCATCTTTGTAGACTGGATCTTTTAGTAATGATGATTTTCCAGTTTGAGTCCAGTCTAGTTCGTTGTGAGGTTTTGTATACATCTTCGAAGTTTGAGTTATTTTAAAAATTTTCGATCATTCCATTAATTTCCAATTTAAGACCACGATGCAATAGCCTTTGAAGCAAAAATGCAATCCAAAAATCAGCTCAAGTCTAACCAACCAATAAGATTCTCAATTCAAATATAAATCAAGTCCAATATCGCAGTGAATTTAGCAAAATCCATTCATTCAGTGAGAGTTTCTAAATCTAACCAGTGTTAATACAAGTGCTAAATGAAGCTTTTAATGGATCCTATATAAAAAGGAAAGATTTAAATACAGTTGAAATTTGATATCTATAAGGCAAGGGGAATTGGATGTGGCGTACCGAATATTAGGACTTCGAATTAGGGAGTGTTAACGATATTTCCAAAATAGATTTCCAAGCTCGGAAGAGTAACCTTAAAATCAAGATTTAAAAGCTGTAAAATTTGAATAAAAATGTACCCATAGTAGTTACATGGAGTTCCCGCCAAAAATTAAAAAGTAACTAACATTCGACGATTCGAAAAAAAGCGCAACAACAAAACATATGTAAAATGCCGCAAAAAGAATAATTCCTCACCGCTATGTATAGTCTAATTATCAGAAATAGTTTCGCAAATAAATTTACGAGTTTACGATAAAGAGTTTCGAGAAAAATGATAAAGTTCTTCCATACTACTATAACTACAACGGCATATTATCTCGTTTTACTATAATGTTTATATTTGCTGCACATTCTCTCATATTTTTGATCAACCATTCTTTTTCGAACGCTTTTGAAACGCTATAATGACGTCAATCAAGTGAAGCGTACAGTATATGTATGTTGAATGGATGTTAACCAGACGTAAAAAACGTAAATAAACCGGCTAAATCAAAGTTTACATGTTTTTCGACTTTTTCTTTTTTGCTTTTTGCAGCAAGAAAATTTACCGGCTTAAGTTTCTAAAGAATATGCGAAGGCAAAGAATTTCTTTATTTTGAGAAAATTTTTGGCCCTAGTTTCCAACTGAAAATTTAACTCCTTTTTTGAAAGTATGTATATTTGATCAGATTTTTTTTTAATTTAGATTTTTTAATTACATAACATTCGAATAAGGTTTTATTTGTTTTGTTTTGAAAGACAAAGAACGTTCGAAATTAAAAAGAGATTTTCTTAAACGCATCACTTTCTGTATAACTTTTCTCAAAATGGCGCATTTATTTCATTGATCAGAAAATAATTCGGTAGAAAGTAAAAGGCAGTCGCTGACTTGCCTCCAAATACACTTATGAACCCTTAGACTTGTAAACAGTCTGTTATTTACCTCGCGCAACAAAATTTAGGAGTCGGGTACTGGCTAGGTATAATCGGTAAAACGTTCACACGGGAATTAGCGCGCGAGAGAGAAGGAAAATAACATTGAAATTTGAGAATATCGTTCTAGATACGGTTTCCCGATTTTACCACTCTAGTAAGATTTTCCGGTGTGATGTTTTTCATTCAACGACTATACTAGTCTAATGAACCCTTAACGGCGCGGTCGGCTTTTGAGGGGTCCAGCAATATCTAACACCCAGATGCAGAAATTTTTAACCGACACACTAAAGCTCTGAAAGTCGGGAAATTCTCAACATCTGGAAGGTTTAGGTTACGGAATTTTGGGAGACCGCGTCAAGGATTTTGCAGCGGCAATGCCTGGTAACCCAGCCCTTGTTTTGGGGGGGGGGTGCAACCGAATTATTTCAAGGTTTACGCGCAAGGGGGATGCGGCACATCATAGACCGACTATCATTGGACATTTTCAAAAAAAAACGTATACCCCTGTTGAGGAGATCCATTTCCGTTCCAGGGGGCAAGGTTTGATGTGTGGCGGAATTCCATAGGGACATACAAAAATCTGTCAAAAATAACTGGAATTCCATGGGGTTAGCTTTTTAAATCATACTAAAATTCAGAATTCCAGAGGGGTTTAAACCTGAAAATGCCTGGAATTCCAGGGGGTTATAGCATTTCAAGCCACAGAGGGATAGACCTCCTCAACAGGGGGTATACATTTTTTTTTCTGGAAAAGCCCATTCCTCTCCGATGAAAAATTGACCAGCTTCTTTAAAGCTTTAGTGTGGGCAACCGCTAATCCGCAAGCGGAATATCGACGTCAAAATGCATTGTTTTATGAGAATGTTAACGCAATTTGGCTTCAGCTATTTTGACGTCATTCTTCCTGGTAAACTCGAACCCTCGCTCGAGCCCAGTTCCCTCATACTTTAGAGGTTAATAAGGTATATTTTTTACCAGTTTCAAAAAAAAAATATTTAACTTTCGTTTCCTTACCTTTGCTCTTCATTTCTCCTTGAATGAATGAATGAATGAATGAATGAATGAATGAATGAATGAATGAATGAATGAATGAATGAATGAATGAATGAATGAATGAATGAATGAATGAATGAATGAATGAATGAATGAATGAATGAATGAATGAATGAATGAATGAATGAATGAATGAATGAATGAATGAACGAATGTATGAATGAACGAATGAATGAATGAATGAATGAATGAATGAGCGAATGAATGCAAAAAATGAATGAACCTTAGTTGTAAAAAGGACAATTCTCATTTCCTTACCTTTTTTTTTATTTCTCCTTGAATGTTTGAATGTTTGAATGAACGAATGAATGAAAGAAAGAAAGAATGAAAGAATGAATGAATGAATGAATGAATGAATGAATGAATGCAGAATCAGTGATAAATAATTTCTAAAACAAATTTTTACAAAGGTTATGCGTAGAAAACCGTTTAATCACTACTAGTACCTTATATAAGGACATAACATAAAAGAATAAAGCACATATAAAATAATCAAAAGGTGCTGTAGTGTTTAAACGTTTTTTATCTCATAAGAATATCAAGGTTTTTAAATCATTTGAGATGCTTTGAAAGTTTTTCAGATGTTCTTGAAGGTTCTCATTTTCAGCATTTTGCATGAAATTTGTTCTCAAAGAAATGCATGTTCCTGAGCCAGCTAATAAGCCATGAATGTTCTTAGAATGTTCCTAATTTTTTTGACCCAAAGCCTTATGTTCTTAAATTCCTTTCTTATAAAATGAAAAAACGTCTATCAGTAGGCTAAATAAGCTCCTTGGTGACTGAAATGTAAATTTACTAAGGCCATCGAATTCTATTGAACATATATCTTGTTTATTTGAAAATACCACCCTTGATGAAGGATGTAATTAATGTTCCACGAGGTTCAAAATCAATAAACATGAAAAACTATGATCGGTGTTTTTCAGTACCGGTAAAAATTCTTACCAATCAAATAATGTTTTCTAAGAGCAAATTGTATAAGAACATTTAAAGGCTTCGATGGAAGAACAAGTTAAGAACATCTTGGGATTTTTCGAGTTCAAAGCCTAAAAATGTTCTTAATTTCGCCGTTTTGTAAATAATGTTGTGCAATTTCCTAAGAAATTAAATCTTTCAGAGTCAATAAAGCCTCAAAATGTTCCTAACTTGTTCTTAATATTTTGACCAACGATGCCTTATGTTCTTAAAAATTGCAATTCAATTACTATCACGAGATAATTTCTCAATAACAACATTTGATATTTTCCCCAATCACCTTGTAAAAATTCTACCTAAAAAATTCATTTGTTTTTAAATACATACATAAATAAATAAAAATGTTCGGTTTTGTAGGTTTTGGATTAAAAATAAGGCTACAAAACTTACAAGTACAACTCAGGACAGATGTTTTTTTTGTAAGCATGTTTTTATTGAAAAACAGGCTCAGTTATGCTTAGCTATTATTTTGGAATCAAGCTCAAATTTTACTTGTAAAGTGCTTATTTTTCGGAGGAAAAAAATGAGATTGAGCTCTTCATTCACTAAATTTTTCCAAGGTTCATTTAAAATTGAAAAGAAAACTGAATCTTCCCAAGCACACAACCCATGACTTAATGACCATGATCAGTGATATACTTTATGATATGCTTATTTTTTTACAAAATCCAGGTCTCTCGTTATCACGGTGCAAAGAGCCATTTAAATTGCAATAACTAAAGATTTCGCATTTCCAAAACCAAAAATATTTTGACTTATTGTCTCGCAATTTTATTTCTAGGGGAAAAAATTATAGAAAGATTCGAATTAGCGAGAGTCTATTGTACATAATAAAGGGGTCAAAAAAAGCTTTGTCCCAATTAAAATATCTATAAACTGAACAAGCACATAAGAAATGGTGTGCATAGTCATTCTAATTGAAATTTTAGTGAAAAAGAAATTGAAATGGTACGCCTTACAGCTCTTGTTTGGTATGTACCGTTGACGCTTCCTTAATGAAAGCAAGAAGTGCTGACGGGACCATTTTCCTTGTATATAAAATGTAGTCATCGGAAGAATGGAAAAACACAACGGTTGGACTTTTATCCTAAAATAACATAAAAAGAAAACAAATTATAGCACCTGACCCCAATAATTCAAATCACAGATTATAAATAGAGTAGATATTCAACGTGGACACACATGACGTCATTTGATTGTTTTCACGGAGGCAATCTTCAGCAGGCATACTTATCTATGAGCTGAATTGAACTTGGAATGAGCGGGAATAATTAAGTAATTCAGGGGTATGTTTCTGTGTTTTTCCGTAACTCGGACTCGTAACATTTTTGGAAATTAGTGCACTGTTAGTTATCAGATGGAATAAGTTCAAATGTCTCTCCTCAAAAAGATGCGTATCTGTGATGGGTCCATTCCTTAAGGCCGGACTCCACTTTCGCACGAAGTGTGCGACATTTTTTTCTCAACCTTTTTTTGTCTGAAGAAAAGATTATGTCATAAAAAAGTTTCGCGCGAACAAAAAAAAAGTTGAAGGAAGTTCTACTTTTTCCATCCGTTACGTCAATTTCGACCTTCGACCCAATTTAGCCTTCGGGTGCTCTTAATTTCTTGAGTTTTAAGCCTAAAAATGTTCTTAACATGTTCTTAATTTAACCATTTTTATCATTTTGTCTTAATCGTTTTTAATTATATATTAAAAAACTCCCAAAGTTTCTAAAAAAGAAGCTAAAATACATAGTAAAATATCAATAGTTTTCAGAAAAAAACTGTTTCTATTAAGAAAATATCAATGTAAACATATCCGTTTCATGAGATTTTTTAGACACACAACTTAAACTTTTTTTACGAACTATAATCACTTTCCACAAGGGAAATTCGATTGGATAAAGACACAGCTTTAAGGAAAGAAATCACTCTACCTAATTGCATCTCTCTGGTGAAACTGAGAACCTACTGTATTCAATTTCGTTTTGCTATGGGTAAATACAAAAACTATTATACCGTGAATTTTTGACAGTACGCTTTATCTGTGGTGCATGAAAACTAAAACAAGAAAGAGAAAATATCTTCAATAAATCCATTCCCGTATAATTTTCCAAGTTCTCTAAGGACCTTATACATAAATACTCTGTCTATTGGTAATGCGATGGTCTCTATCACGACGCACCGCAATGGACTGTGTTCGAATTCTAAGCAATGGGCTCTTCCAGAAAAGTTTTGTACATGAGGGGGGTTGGATGATATAACATTTTTTGGAAATTTACCCTCAAACATTGTGAATTTTGACCCCCCCAGACAACAGATGTCCCCCCGGCCCTTGACCTCCCCCCGGATATTCCAAATTACCCCTAAACAGAGCAAGTTTGCCCAAAAAACAAGGCTAATTTTGCAGATTTTTCACTACCCCCCGGACAAAATATCCAATATATCCTCCACCCTCCATGTACAAAAACTTTCTGGAAGGGACCAATTCATGGCTGTGTTAAGGGTTAAGGGATAGAGACTCTCTACTATATTCACCTCTTGAATACTTGAAAAATTATGACTCACAAATACTGGGGTGATTTTCATATCCACTTTATCCATGATACGACCCAATTCTTCAAACTCTGCTAGACCTTTTACTGATTCTGGTTGCCTAAAATTGAAAGGACGAAAAGTTTTAAAGATTTTGTTTTTAAATAAGAGTTTGCTTAATCATCAATTTTAATTCACAACCTTTTCACATTGGATTGACACGCGTGTGGAGCAAGATTGGCCAGAATGAGGAAGAAAACAAAACTATTTGCTTATACCAGCATAATGTAACAATAGGCAGACACTGTCCTGATACGAAATATGTGTCTGATATGAAACGGGAACACTTATGTAAAAATAAAACCTTTAAATGGTTCAAGAGAGGGTACAGGATATGTATAATCCAAATGAACTGCTCTTGAAAATTGAAGTTTTTATCAGAGTATTTTATTTTGATATTAAATGACAGGACGATGATAATGACTTTTCTAGCGATCGTAGTGCAAAGGCAAAGCATCTGGTTACGGTGCGCAAGGTCTTAGGTTCAATCCCCGGTCGGGTCATAGCGTGAGTCCTGGTTCAGACCCCGGGTAAAAAAGAGCCTTTAGGTCCCCCAAAATATTTGAGGATTCAAGGGCAGCTCCCCGTCCCGGTAAATTGCTGAATAATTTTATCATTGTGATATTCAAGAGAAAAAAGCTTTCTGCCTTTTTTGTTAATATAGAAGGTCCCCTAAATATTTCAAACACCTCAAGCAACCACCTTTTTTTAGGTGTTACCCCCCCTCCGTACTCCAGGGGTCGTAACCTACCAAAGAATTTGTATTTAGTACAAAAAGATTATACTTGACGCCTCTCTGCTTGATGCTCAGCAATTAAGAGAATGGTCAAGTGTAAGTTGAGCAATCCAGGAGAAAGAATTGCGATCTCCCCTCTCTTCACCGAGTAGATAGCTATAGAAAGAGTAGTCTTCGGGACGACTCAGATTTTAATAATTCATTATTTTTTTTAATGTACGATTTCCATGCTTTTACTGCAAATAATTTATCTGAATTGGCCTTTTGCAATGTCATTCATTTTTCAACTGACCTAATGTAAACCTTTACATAAATCCCAACGGTAAAAAAAAAAAACAGTTATAAAAAGGTACCATGGATCATGAAGGTAAACCACCAATGGTTTTTGTGTCAATTCTTCATCTATTTGAAAGCGATCCAACCATTTCACCTATGAAAAAATATCCATAGGCATAAAGAATCATTGACGTTATAATGTAGCAAACTTCTTACACTAATATACACTAATCAAAACTTATCCTACTCTGTCTTTTAGCGACCGTAGTGCAGCGGTAGAGCATCTGGCTACGGTTTGCAAGGTTGTGGGTTCAACCCCCGGCCAGGTCATACCAAAGAATCTCAAAATTGTACTTGATGCCTCTCTGCTTGATACTCAGCAATTAAGAGAAGGATCAAGGGTAAGTGGAGCAATCCAGGGAGAAAGAATGGCGCCCTCCTTTACCTTTGGGTAGATAGCTATTGAAAGAGCCTTTGGGTCGCCTCCGACTGCGGTGGTAGACTTACTACTTATAATTGTTAGGAGGTCAAAGGTTTTTTTGCCTGAGCCAGAAAATGGATTTTACACGAGCGAATTCGCCCATATTGTCAGAAATTTTTGGTGAATTGTGCAGAATTTTGAGGCGGAAAAGCCTCTTTATATACTTCAATGAGACGAAAAAACTGTCTGAGACGGAAGAACACTGATTCGTTGTTTAGAGGAAACAAAGCAGAATCAAATAAACTAATTTCACATTGCCATGGTGATTGTGATTTGATGTAGTGTCACAGTAGCCAATCACCCATTATTTATATCATCCCTGTCTCACAGCCCCGGTTGAACTTTTTATTTCAGTGGGGGATAAAATGTCTTATTGGAATCCCAATGGGGATAGCAATTCTATTGTTTCAAGGTTAAAAAAATCCAGTTAGGATGGTTTTGGAGTCCAATATTTTCTATTGAATTTTAAATGGGGATAAAGCAAAGTCAACTTCCAAGTGGGGCTGAAATTCTAGGGTATTTTCCCACCGGGACGAAATTTTTGCCGAACTTTCCAGTTGGGCTGTGACACAGGGTGTTTTACAGTCACTCTCGTAACTTCCGATTTTCAAATATAATAAATTTTTTACATTTATATCAAATTTAGGTTAACGAGATTTAAATTGAGGTCCAGATCGCTACGGAAACTTGCTGAGCTTGCGAAAACATTACAGTTGTTAAAACGAATTATCAAAACTAAACAGCATTGTTTTATTTGACAATGTCTTCTTTCTAAAATTATATACCTTAATTCCATTAATTTTCGCACGCATTTTATTTTCGCGTCTCAAATTTTCGCGCAGCTTGTAAAATAGAATGTTCGCGCATCCTTTAATTTTCGCGCATCTTGCAATTTCTGGGATATTTTCTAAGTGATTTTGACGATTTAAAGTGAGTTTTACTCACTTTCATCGGTGTTTATTCAAGCTAGATTTTACACCCCAGAGGCATATTTACTACCATGAATTGAGGTCCCAATTTAAATAAAAACCCAGCTGGCACACAACATTGTTTTAACGTTCATCTAACGTTATATGGACGTTGTGAACGTTAGATAAACGTTGAAGCAACGTTGTGTGCCAAGCTGGGAAGAGCCCTAAGATGTGATTTCTACACGTTAAGCGTATTCTACGCAAAAATAAAAGGAACGCAAAAATTAACGGAATTAAGGTAGGGCAGACCAATAATTTAGAACTCTTTGACGTTGAATTGAAGCGAATGGTTTTACATTTGTGATAGCCCAAGTAAATAATTCGCATTTCGTTTGCAAAGATCTCAGCAAACAGCTTCATGTATGTGTAGGCCATTTCACAGTCGCAAAGCGCCATGGGTAATCAAGACCACTGCACGCCAATGACGACTTACTATTGGTCCAATGTTTTGAAAAGTCAACTGGAAGTCGGTGCTAGAGCGCAACCAGTGTCCTGATTAACCCATGATTCATTTCGACTGTGAAATGGCCTATAGGCTTTAGCTTACTGTTTTGAGGTTATTTGAATAAATGGGTGCTGGATTTTCATGGGCTTTAGGTAAATTCCCTTCTTGTTCAACAACAGGGAATTCCTCTCCGGCCATTTGATCATCCATTGAGGATGGTTGCGGTTCAGTGTCCAATACGTTATTAATGAAACTTGTCAACGCTTCCAGAGTGCGATCGTAATTGTATGCGCTTAGCTATTGAGTGCAATATAAGACTTTGAATACAAAAGACTCTCGCTAATTCGAACTCGAACGGGAGATTTTATTTGTTCGAATTACAGAGAGATTCGAATTATGAAAAGTATTTTAAGGGTTTCTCCTTAAGTTCGAATTATAGAAAGATTCGAAAAATAGAAGTTCGAATAAGCGAGAGTTTAATGTATTTTTTAGAATCAACGTCATATCCACATGTGAAAGCTTAAAATTTAGTAGTTACCAGTAGTTAAAACTTACTGTAGACTCTCGCTTATTCGAACTTCTATTATTCTCTCAATTTATTGTCGAAATAATCCTAGGGCTATAAATTTCCAAAATCGATCTCAAATGCATACGGTTACTAACACTGGCCGCATTATTTCTTTACAAACATCCATGAATCTCATTAGAGATGACAAGAGAATTTTTAGGGACAGGCCGAATCCCCGCTGATATCCCAGTGACGAATGGAGGGAAAGCTATCAAGATCTTTGAGCTAACGACATTCTTATTTCTTGACAAAGAAAGGAGGCGCGCCTCTATGATAATTAAGTAGAATAAACAAAATGATTTTTGAAAATTTGTGCTCGAGCGTCACTGAAAGAGGAAAAAGTTGTTTTTTCTTTTGCTCAAAAATGCTGTGCGAGCAAATAGCTTTAATTTTAATACACAGGTTGCAAAATTAAAGTCTGAAGACAAATCACGCTTTTACTCAAAATCTTTATTTGCTTGTTACATGACATTTATTTCTGATCGGTTAGAACTTATTGACAATAATAAAGTAATCAGTTGTAAGTTGTAAAGCAACAGCAGTAACATGGGAATAAAATCACGTGAACTTTTTCGAGTAATCACATGTTTTGACAGCACTGATATAATTTTGCAATCCGTGTATCGTGTTCAGTTGTGTTATACCTGGTTTCCGTCTTTGTACAAGTTGAGTGTAGGGTAAGCGCTGATACTTCTTGAAGTACATAAGTTAGGTTGCGCTGTGCAGTCCACCTACAAATGAAATAGAAATCAATCAATAAAAAATTTTTCAGTGCTCGATACATTACGTAATGTAAAGTAGTCATAGTGTGCAGAGGGGTCTGATCTCCCCCATTTATATTTCATCCCCCCATTTTTATTTTATAGGGGGGACCCCTATATATGCATCCCCCTATTTTAAAAATTTTTCGAACCCGCACTAACTACAATGGTGTTTGCACAAACTGTTTAACACCAAAAAAATCAAATTTATATGATAAGAAAGGGTATAAAATGGCACCGCAGGGGAAACTTTTGCCATATACATTGCTATTTTGTTAGGGTATAGACCCAATTCTTTGACCAATTTAAGATATAATACATATTTTTACCAACAAGTTGCTATTCCCCCTATTTTTATTTAATACACCCCTAAAAACTTAACCCCCCCCATTTTACTCCGAAAATCTCTTATCCCCGGAAAGATCTCGGAAAAGTCAGGAAAATCTTAGTGCGGGAAGTGTCTTGCAAAAAGACGGTATTAGTTCAGAAAAGAAGAATGCAATGTGTCCGGAAAAAAGGTGATAATATGGTTTTTATTTAAAGGAAGATCCCTATAATCTATAGCAATTTCAATGACATATTTATATGACAGTTTCATTCAACAATACGAATCATCTTGACCCTTTTCAGAAGTTCCGATGGGGCACTACGCTTTTTATGGATTAGGTATTGATCGATTGCGGTTTGACGGTATAAGCCATTTTTCCGTGGGCGATTCGGTGTTTGAAGAAAAAACTATGATAATTCGGTGTCAAAATTGTTATACGGTGACAAAATAAGGATTGCAGCAAATTTTGTTGTCGGTATTTCGGCGTTCGCGACACCCTGTACGCCCCTCTTCTATAGCCCTTCTGTACACACCTTTAAGAAAATTTGAATATGTCTGTAAAAGCAAACTTTGCAACAAACCTTAGCAACAGTGACTCTACTGTCATGCGCAAACCTATCCGCTAATTGCTTCCAAACTGGCTCCAATTTACGACAGTGTGAACACCTAAAAATGAACATACAGTTAGATGACTCTCTCTAATTCGATCTTTAAGGGACCATAATAGCTTTCTTCGAATTAGAGAAAGATTCGAAAATTACAGACAGTAATTCATACCACTCCCAAGCTGAGGTTTTAGTTCAATTACAGAGATATTCGAATAAAAGCGGTTCGAATTAGAGAGACTGTTTTATTTCATATTATATATTTTTGAACTTTATTTTAATCGATGAACAAGTATCCCACAGTTTGGTTAGTCTAATGTTGACATCCACAATTTAATTCTGTTAACCTTTTTTGGAATAATAAGAAAGTCGGAATCTCTGATTGGAATTATATTTCCTTGTGAAATTTGAAAACATTTCCTACTGGGCCAGATAAAGTTTATGATAAAAGTGAAAACTAAAATTTTAATTTTACTATCTTGTTATAAATTGAAATGTGATTTTGAATTTTCATTACTAAACTTTTGATTCTAGTGCAAAGAAGACACCGAAGCGTCAAGAATGGCAAATTAAAATCTTGTCTAATCAGCGATTCCGTCCTTCTTATCTCTAAAGAAGGGTGACGGAATAAGATGACGGATGCCGACATTAAACCAACTAACGGTATTTAATTGAACGATAGAAGCTCTTTTCCTTATTTCTAACAGGATCATCGATGGCTCCACCAAAATAATTTTCTCTGATCTAAAAAGAGACCGGGTAAAGAAAATTGTTGTAAAAAGCAATACCATTGCAATATTTCTTTTTCTTATCAAAATCCAATACCAAATGTTTCAGACATTGTTAAAATGAGCACTTAAAACCAACTTTGGGATGGGAATTTGATCAGGTGACACAAAAAAAACAACACTATAAACACTAAAGGCTCCTACCCTCCCGCAAAAAAAACACTGGGTCTCACGTCAAGTACTCTGGTACTAGAGTGTATCTCACGTTTATCGCTTCGTAGTAACCTCTGTGCACATTCTCTTATCATCTCACATTCTCTTATCATCTCCCCTTCTCTCACCAACACTCCATCGCAGCGGTTGGTTTGAAAAATCTCAAATAAGAAAAGACAATGACAAAAGACCCTCTACGGTAATGAATTCTGAAATTAGCTGTAGATACGGGTCTGTGACAAACTGTCAAGGGGAAGGGACCAAAATGGGAACGAGAATCGCATACCATGGTGCAAAGAAGTCAACAAACGTTATTCCATCTGCCACCGCTTTCTCAAAAGAGTCGTCGGTTAATTCCACAACGCCCTGACGTTTTTTTGGCGGTTGTTTTTGTTGTGTAGATGAAGTTGTCTTGTGTTGTTTGTCTGAAGCTTCGGGAACCTTAAAAAGGAAAACGTACTCATTAAATTGATTGATCTTCCTGAATATTTTCAACGTAAAGTTCAAGCACAGAAGCGTCTTCATCTTATTTGAATAAAATTTAAACTGATGACTCAATGATGATGGTGATCGGAAGACACCGAAACGTCTAAATATATGTTTTAAAACGTGCGTATTCATGCTAATAGGTACTACAAGTATACTTTAAGGGCAGAAACTTTCGCGGGTAGAAACCTTCGCGTTTTTCGCGTTTTTGGCATTTTTTCGCGAAAGTTTCTGCCAGGTAAGAAATTAAACAAGAAATTCGCGAAAGTTAATTTCGCGAAAAATGAAATCTTCCTAGAAATCGCAAAAGTTCGTTCAAAGTCGAGGTGAGTCAATATTATCGATATTATCGCAATGGGAGGAAGAAGTGCAAATAGTTTATTTTTCATTAATTAGCATATCACTCCTTCGTTTGAAGAAAAAAAATGAGATTGGAAACAATTTTTTATTCACTTTTATTCACTATTTAGCCACTCCCGAAAGTTATTGCTACTAAAATTGAACATTCACAAAAAACCGCGAAAGTTTCTTCTGTAAATTTTCTTCAAAAAGTAAAAATCGCGAAACTTAAATCCGCGAAATTTCGCGACTTTTTGGTCTCGCGAAACTTTCTGCCCGCGAAAGTTTCTGCCCTTAAAGTAGAGTCTCTTTAACTCAAACCTCTGTAACTCGAATGTCTCCTTATCTCGAACAAGTTTTATGGTCCATTCAGTTAACTTTACTTCATAACTCGAAATTTCCTTAACTTGAATAAATTTGCATTCCCCGCATATCGGCAAAAAATTCGTCGTCTTTTAAGGCGGATGAATTTAGATAAGAGAATTGAGTATTTAATTTGATTAAGCTTTTTTAATAGCTCAGGTTCGAAGATTGCGAATTCGTAACATATTCAGTTGTTTGGGTTTAAGTTTGAGCCTCGTGTTTCAGTAAACAATTCATTCCCTGGAAAAAACGGTTTTGTGTAAAAATTTCAACAAAATCCAGGCGTTTTAAAGGACAGACAGACAGACAGATAGACAGATAGACAGACAATACCTTTCCATTTTTTATGTTGGGAGACTTTTGTTCGACGAATTTGTTGAAATCGCGTATACTTCTCGTTGTACCACGAAATGTGAATGCTTTGTATTGATCGAATAAACGAAAACTGGAAATTAAGAGAAAAAAAATTGTATACTGCAGCGCGTGACATTTTTGAAAAATGTGAAAATTTCCAACTTTTTTTATTTTGAAATCCAAAACTTCAAACTGATATAAAAGTTTATAACTTGAGAGTTAGATAATGGTTTTGGTACCCTTAGAAAGGCACTTTTCTGTTCTTTCAAAATGCATCCTGTTTATGCCCTTTTAAATCAAGTGGTCAGGAGTTATAGCCGGAAGTTTGGAACTCAGTATATTGGCTAACTTTGAACGCATATACACGTCATTCGGGTTTGAAAGAGAATACTTTCGCGAATTCATGGAACAAATATTTTTATTAAGCATAGTAATAATAAAGTGAAATTCATTTTTAAAAGGCAGATTGGCTGAAAAGTGAGTGATTTTTCAAAGGATTTTTTTCGGGAACAGTACATAAACTTTCGTGGCTTGTTGATGAGAAAAAATTCAAAAGATTGATAACGAAGAGAGACTTACGTGGGGTATGCTTTGATTTTTTCCGAAGCACAAAGAGGCGTGTATTCTGAACAATCCAACTAAAAAAGAAAATGCATTGCAGTCTCCTTAACTCGAACCTCTATAACTCGAATGTCTCCTTAACCGGGAACAGATTTTACGAACCCTCCAGTCAACAGTGCCTTTTAATATCATAAAAAAATAAAAAATACAATCCACTTTCTTTAAAATGAAAATATTCGGTTGCCAATATATACAGTACGGTTAGTTTCCATGACTCGGCCACGCAAGGGGATCATAAATTTGTTGAGTTGAGGAAGTTTCGAGTTATGGAGTAAGGTTTAAAATAAGAAACTCTGATAAAAGACGCTCTACTATTCGATACGCTCCTTATCCAATGAAAATTCAATTCCCCTTGAAAATCTAATCATAGAGCGTCAACTGTACTTCAAATACATTCAATAAATTCAAAATGAAAAAGTACCTTTGCTATTTTCATTCGTTTTAGTTTATGATTCTGTCGTGCGTATTCGTCCCACACTGGTGACATCTTTGTACAGTGTGAACACCTAAAAGAAACGATACCAATTATGATTAAATTCCCCTCCCATCTCGTTTCTTGAATCCAATAGGGTGCAATTAAAAATTCATAATAAATAAGTGGAATTGAATAGTAGTCTTTTAAATCCTATGAAACTCTGAATCCCAGAGGGGTTTAAACCCTTAAAAGTGCTTGGAATTCCAGGACGTTAGAGTATTATCATTTGGAATAGGCTTTTCCAGAAAAAGTCCGTGTCCTGTTGAGGATATTGGACATCCAGGGGGTGGACCCTTATAAGAGGGATAAGATATCCAGGTGGTACAGGATAAAATGCCTGGATATTCAGGGGTACAAAAAAAATGCTTCAATATCCAGTGGGTACAGGACAAATGCCTGGATATCCAGGGGGTATAGGACAAAATACATGGATATTCAGTGGGGTACAGGACAAAATGCTTAGATATCCTCAACCCTTCTACCCACTTGGACATCCAGAGGGTGATTTTAGTTTTATAGTTTGTTCTTAAAAAGAAAACGTGTATACCGTCTTTTTTCTGGAAAAGCCGAATAATAAAGGACTTACCACGGTGCATGAAACATAACAAAATGTGGATAAGAGCTTGAACGAATCAAATCAAAACTATTCGCATTATAAATCTCCGCCACACTTGATAAACCATCCACACGCTGTAAAGGGGCGTTAACCAAAACGACAAGGGCGGTAAATAATGAACGAATCACCAGG
This sequence comes from Clytia hemisphaerica, assembly GCF_902728285.1. Classification (NCBI taxonomy): domain Eukaryota; kingdom Metazoa; phylum Cnidaria; class Hydrozoa; order Leptothecata; family Clytiidae; genus Clytia; species Clytia hemisphaerica. Next base: position 825,473 of record NW_027104114.1, on the reverse strand, counting down.
TACTCAAGAAAATCCATAGTGTGTATGGTGCCTTAATATAAGGCAATCTTTAAAAAAAGGTTTTTTCTGAACTTGTTGCAGATGCTTGATGATGGTAATTTCTCATTGATGCAAATTTTCTTTTGAACTACTATTTCGTTTTTAGTACATTTTTTTCAAATATATTTTTTACCTGTTAATAAAAAGCAGAAAACATAAATTATAGTGAAAATGGCCAACATTAACCATGTAATCGTCAGCCGTGCAAAATTACTCGAATCTGATTGGTTTAGAGGAGTGCAATTAATCGTTAATTGCACTATTACCACTTTTTGCACTCTTCGGCGGGGGGACACTTTTGTCCCCTTATTCTTTTCTCTCCCAAGCCCTGTGTCAGAGACTTTTTTTTACGATATAATAAAAAACAAAGAAATTTTACGTTACAATAGCTTCTTTTAATTGAAAACAAAGAAAAATTACACTGCAATGTTTTCTTTTTAAACAAAAGAAAAAAAGGAGGTTTTCGAATGTTTACAAAAATATAAAAGTTAGAAAAAGATTCTTTTTCAAAACTATTTACTGTCGATTACCTCGGAATCGTATGTTTTGTCGTGCAATTAACGATTAATCACTCGTAACAAAGGAGAAAATACCGTAATTTGCACTCGTCCTTCGGACTCGTGCAAATTACTATTTTCTCCTTTGTTACTCGTGATTAATCGTTAATTGCACTCCAAACCATACGATTACTAGTACGAATACCCCCAAGAAATGCAGCGAAGTCTTTAAAAGACATAAAATGATTATGTTGTGCCACACTTAAGTAATACATCATACGGACAAGTATCAGTTTTTACTTGAAGAATGTACCTTTTCGGGGAAAAAAACGTCGGAGTTTTATTTAGTCGGGTTTCTTTTTTCGTTGGGGAAAAATTTCGTCACCTAGAGGCACTATTGTCACTTTTCCCTGACCAAAATTTCAAATTCGTCACTTTTCCCCGACCAAAATTTCAAATTCGTCACTTTCACCCGACTAAATTGTCCAAAAGAATTGGTTTCCTTCACTAGCTCGAAAAGTGATCTTGTAATTCGACGTTTAACGCACTAATCTCGGTAAATAAAGGTGCAAAAAAAATAGATTTAAATTTTGCTTGCGGTATAAAATTTTGGGTACAAGTTTTGGTCGGGTGATATTTCGTCGGGAAAAAATTTCGTCACTCGCTCAAAATTTTCGTCACTTTCCCTCGACATTTTTTTCCCCGATAAGGTATACGATTCGGAGCTATTCATCGTGTAAACCATACCTTTTCTCAAAGAAAAACTATAATAAGTGTCCAAATACTTTTTATAGCAGGATAAATTTAGGCTGATATCGACTCTCAAAAACATATATCAAACATATTTAAGCTAAGAATATTATCCAATAAATTTAGACCCGCGTGGTTTTCCGGCGGCGGTGGGTCTATCATTGCCCCAGCGCACCGGTTTTCCATCGCTGGATCTTTGACCAACAAGGATCAATGGATGTGATTGCAAAGTTATGGATAAAAACTAATTTAAGACTAAATTTGTTGATATATTTTGATACAAATCCACTCTGACATTTCAGTTCATTCCAAGACGAAAAAAATTATAAAACCCCCATTTCTCTACAATAATAACAAAATATTCAAAAATTTTTCCTCTACAAATACACTTAAATATTTCAAATAGATAAGGGGGGGGTACTTAGGCAAATGGAGGGTACGGTATGTGCCGCCCCTAAGGCTACCTTTTTTGGATTTCCAAAGTCCCGCTAAAGGTCGGAAAAAATCAGATAATAGGAAAGTTTCAAATCTTTACCCCCTGAAAGATCGAAATTTGGTCAAAATTGGTCAAATTTGTCCCGCTAAGGGTCGTAAAATTCTCAAAATTTTCCTTTGTTTTCTCCTTTTTAGTCCCAGTAAGGGTCCAAAATTTGAAAGTCGGGCGGCACCCCCTGTCAGCTCGCAACCCTAGTACCCCCCCCGGGATAAAACCTTGCAAAATATAAATAATACTAAACGTAAGATATTATAATTACATAAGTACATTAGTGCAGGCTCCGTTGATTCATTACCTATAAGTAATACGCACTTGATTTCACACATATAATCGCACGATGGGTTATTTTTCCTTATTTGGCGCGCTCTCAAAGAGAGCAATTAATCGTTAATTGCATCCTGTAGAGAGCAATTAATCGTTAATCACACTCTTCGATGCGGCGCCAATGTTTACAAAATTGATTTTAATGTTTTTTCTTACATTTTTTTGTATCAAAACGTTTTAATTGCATTCGAAATTTATTTTGTGAGAAAGAAAATCAATAAACAACAATAAAAGAAAGACATAGACAGAAGAGAAAATATATAAATCTCAGTGTAATTTCTGTAATTTACTTTCCTAACTGGGAAAAAGTAGTGAAAGCCATTGTGCGATTAGCTCGTAATCACATAATAACTCGTACAATTCGAGAATTGCACTCGTGATTTTTTTGTTTCGAATTTTCCTCGTCCTTTCGGACTCGGAAAATTAATAACAAAAAAATCACTCGTGCAATTATATTCGAATTGCACTCGTTATCATGTGATTACATATACTAATTACATAGATCTCAAAAACAACAAATATACTAATCTGTTTAATTGTAACAAGATTTACTTACGGGTTATTGCAAAATTTTCCTTTTTTCACGAAATCGCGTGATATTGATTTCATGATTAGTTTTGCTTTCAAAAATACCTGTAAATTGTCTATTTGTGACAAAAATTGGCGTTTTCAAGGTCATTTTCGACTGATTTTTCATTTGGCCGACTCGCGAAATAAACCATGCTAGATTCGTAGATTTAAAATACCTTCCGTTGTAAGGATTAGCGATAAGTGTTTGTTTATGTGCAATAATATAAACTAAGGCGAGACCAATTTAATTTGTTGTTCTACGGGCCCAACCGACCATATTTTTGCTAAAATCAAAAAAATAATAATATCAAATTTCCACTACAATATATTTTACACACTAGTTGTTTGTAAGAATTAAACTTGAATAAAGCTGAAAATTAATTCAAGAAATTGAAAAATCATGAAAAGCATTCCATACTCTAAAATTTTATTACGATCTTCATCGAAGATAATAAACAAAGTGAATTTTTGATCCAGATACTTTTTGGAAAATTTTCTTGGTACCTTACCAACCCTGATAAATGAAAAATTTATTCTTATTTTGCCGACCGACCGACCGACCGACCCATATTTTTCGAACGATCTGTCCGTAGAACAATAAATTAAATTGGTCTCGCCAAGTGAACATTCAAAAAACAGAATTTATTTTATTTATAATACACCCCTGTCTCACAGCCCCGGTGGAACTTTTTTCCTCAGTGGGGATAAAACTTCTATTGAAAGCTCAATGGGGATAGAAATTCTATTGTTCCAAGGTTAACAAGCTAGATGCTGAATGGACCTACCTGATGATGAAAGTTAGATCGCAATGTGAGGAAAAAAATGAAAAAAATCAGTCAGAAAATATAGTGTTTAGCGAAAATGCATAACGCAATAAATTCATCATTGATTGTTGATGGGAAAAAATCTCAACCGGGAAAAATTGTTTCTCAAAAATCGCACTCGGCCATGTTTTGAGCATTGCGAATACGCATCTTTCTGCAAAAAATCAGAAAAAACTTTGGATGAAAATTCGAGTAAATGTCAAAAAAACCGGTTTTTCCGGCATTTTCGGCCAGAAATTTTTTTTTTTTGAAAATCGGGCTCCGTCACACTTTAGCGATTGTCATTTTGCGTCAGTGTGCAAAATCTCATAAAAAAATATAAAGTACAGCTCGAGAAATTCAAGAAATACTGTCTTTCCGGTGAAAATAGGTTGTTCCGGTGAATTTTAAATAGTTCCGGATTCAAAAATCTATTTTATTGAAAATTGAAACATGCTTGATGGTGGGCATTGCTATTAATGCTTTTGAATGAAAAAAACAACCAATTATAAGGAAAAAGTCCAATGAAAACACAGAAAAACTGCGATTTCCGACATTTTCAATCGTTAAAAAATTTTTCTCAAAAATCGGCCTCAACCATATTTTGGCATTATTTATACGCATCTTTGAACAAAAAATCAGAAAAAACTAATTATAAAATCTCAAGAAAATGCCAAAAAAACATTTTTTCCGGCATATTTCCGGCATTTTCGGCCGGAAAATAATGTCTTTCGAAAATCGGGCTCGGTCACATTTTAGTTATTGTCATTTTGCATCTTTGTGCCAAAAATCAGAAAAAACTAATGAGTCAATCTTGAGAAAAGCTGGTAACAGACGAACGAACGAACGAACGAACGAACGAACGAACGAACGAACGAACGAACGAACGAACGAACGAACGAACGAACGAACGAACGAACGAACGAACGAACACAGGTTAATTTATAGGTACCGGAGGTAGATCCAAAAAATCTAGTGGGATGGGTTTGGAGTGCAATTTTTAAGCATTAAATTTCGAATGGGGATGAAATCAAGTCAATTTCCAAGTGGGGCTGAAATTTCAGGGTATTTTCCCACCGGGGACGAAACTTTTGCAAAACAGGTCTGTGACATGGGTATTATAATAAACAATTTAGTCTAAAATTCTACTCCAAAAAATACAAAATTGAACAAAAAATTGTAAACCAAAAAAAGTAAATGGAATTGTTAAGTACTTTGTTGAAATCAAGGATAAAGTTGTTTAAGAGTTTTATTTTTTTAAAGGTTTTCATGACTCGCTTCCTCAGCAAAACCAGTCACTGCAAGAGCGTGAGTATGCCATAGAGCTAAGCTAAATAAAATACAGCCAATCATTCGAAACTTTTTCTGACTTTTAAGTCTTCAAATAAAAAAAAATTTTCAAGTTACCCGACTTCCACCATTGGGCTCTTCCAGAAAAAATTCGTTCATGGGGGGTGGAGGATATATTATTTTGTCTTTGATCTACCCCTGGACATTTCGATTTTTCACCCCCTGGACACGTGTTTTACCCCTGGACAAGCAACAAATTGACCCCCTAGACACAAATATTTACCCCTGGACATCGCAAATTCACCCCATGGACATGGCAGTTTTTCAAGTTTTTTCCAATACCCCTGGACAATATATCCTCCACCCCCCATGAATGGTTTTTTTCTGGAAGAGCCCATTGTCGAAACAAACGTTCGAACGTTTGCTTCAATAATGGCGGTAGTTACGTAACTTAGGGAAAACCTCAACAATGACAATTTTCTATAACTTTATTCCAAAATTCAAACAAAAAACTTATCTCCTTAATACTTAATTACAGTGATCAGAACTTATGATAACAGGTTGTACACCAAACAAAAAATAACCAAAACCTGCGCCCAATATGACGGCGATACAAACCCAAACGTTGTACGTCATAAATGCCAGCATAAGTAGATAACCGATGAATACTTGTAACATGTGCAAGAAAGTTTGTAGAAGGTGTCGCCCTGAAAAACGGTTGAGTCGACATCTAAGGGAAAGAAATGATTATGTTTGAGAATATCTCATAGGACAGGAGCGAAAGGAGATTTTTAAGCTATTACCTTAAGAGAAGAAATTTTGGCGAGAAGAAATATTGGCGAATAAGCCCATTCACGAGCAATTTTGGTGCAATTTGGCGGAATTTATTTTGGCGATTAGATAAAATTTCTAAATTTGGCGATAATTAATTTTGGCGAACGACCCATTTTTTGTTCAATATTTTAGCTGAAAAAAGAGGAAAAAAGAGGAAAAAAAAGAGTTTTTAGGAGAATGAGGGACTAAATTGAAAGAAAATTTCTTTCAAAATTTCTTCCCTTAAGTTATTCCGGCTGTGGATTAACAAATAAACCTATAAACCATGGGTACGATTAACAATCCGAAAGTTCACTCAACAATGAAACGCACCAAAATAACAAAATTTCGGATAGTAAAGCGTGGAAAACTACAAAACCAAGAAAACTAAACTAGCGCTAAGGGAACACGGAAGGAATAAACGAAAATCACGTTTTTATACTGCTGCCACTTTGTTTTCTTGCTGGATTCGTAATCAGGACTTGATTTGTGTGACTTCCATTAGATTCAGAGCTAGAAAAAAAAAACATTTCATGATTGAAACAATGAACATTTTCATGCAAGTAAACTATGTTCTGAGACACAGATTTTTTTCAACATATCAAAGGCTCAAATCTTGAAAAACTTAAACTTTATCTAACCTAAGCGTATGCTGAGCCTTAGCCTCAGTTAATGAAATCTCAAAGAATTTAAGTTAAGTTTCAAAATTTATGATATTAAAATATCCAAGCATAGCATGAGCATACTCAAGGCTAAAAATAAATTGCTATATATATGATGCTCACGTAAATTGACCCTAAGCGTATTACAAAAAACGTGTATCAAGGCAGTAGTTTTAGAAAATAATTGTCAAAATTTCTTACCCGGTTAAGGCCAATGTTTGGTACAGGCGAATACCTTTATCATAGTATTTTGAATTATTGCAGGAAAAGCACTCACCTTTCAGTCAACTTTTCATTTAGATGGTGTTTGTTAGGTTGCAAAAGCATTCTTTGTCTGTAAACTTTCAATCCTTCGTACAAAACACCAAGTACAAACAAAACAAAACAGGATCCGAAAAGTTCTGGGGAACAATAAGAAAAAAAATATGATTGAAAATTTGAAAATACGACTCAGACTCAAATGCCAGTTGTTTGGCTGGTTTGGCTAAGAACAAAAAATCTTTAAAAAGATAAAATTTTGCGAGAAGCTTATTTTGGCACAATGTGACAATTCTTTTAAATTTTGGAGGGAAGAAATGGATCTGTTTTTCCAAAAAAGTGGGCGAACTTGAAGATCGAAACATAATTCAGTTGAAAGCTTATTTTGACGTATCGGCAATCTGTTAAATTTGAGCAATAAACAAATTCTCGGAATGTCTATTTCTATGTCGTAATAATGGGAGGGGCCATCCCATTAAAAGTCTGAATGAAAAATAAAAAGATATTTTGATTGGTTCATTTGTTTGATTGGTTCATTTGTTTGATTGGTTCATTTGTTTGATTGGTTCATTTGTTTGATTGGTTCATTTGTTTGATTGGTTCATTTGTTTGATTGGTTACACATTTCATCTTACCAGCAGCCGTGTTGGTTTTCCATTGCTTAAACAAAATGGTGACTTCTTTTCCCAATACAAAATACATCTGCAAAAAATATGAAAAGTTATGTGGAAATCAAAATTATTGAAGAAAGATAACAGAATGACTATAAGAGGGCTTTGAAGAACATTTGAATTAGTGATAAACGATATTACACGTATTTTTAATATAGGAACATTCAAAATTTTTGAAGCTGAGCGGATGTTCTTAACATTTTGAGTTTTAAGTCCGAAAATATCCTTAAATATTCTTAATTTCAACCATTCGTAAATACTTTTGTTCAATTTCAAGAATTTTGGTGTTTTAGAGTCTGCAAAGCCTTGAAATGTTCTTATAACTCGATCTTAATATTGTAGCTATCGAAGCCTGATAGCCTGAAGCCTGTTTCTATATAGTTTGTTCTTATAAAGAATCGTGTATTCGGAGGAAGAAGAAATTTTATTTATGTTTTTGAGAGGTGTGAATATGACCGAAAAAGAGAAAGATGATTAGATGTGAGATGTGGTGTGAAATTAAATTTTACTACATCGACAAGGTATTAAATTCAATTGAAATTTTAAAGAACTTTCTATAAAATTTATTCTCTTCATTTTTTCAATACTCGAAACTAGAAATCTTAAGAAATTCATGAAGAAAGTTTTTTCATGTAGGAAAAAAAATTATAAATCATATTGAGTAAAATTGAAACGATGCTTGTAGCAAAACTGAGCTCGGAGCCTGATAATTTTTTCTGCTTTTTCAGGACACACTGTAAACTATAAACGGTTTTAAAACCTGCATCATCATCATTTCCATACCAACGTGGGAATTTCCCATACCACCATGTGAATTTGAATTATTCCCACTAGGAGAATGTCCAGACATGTCATGAGTATTTGGAGTTGTATGATGATTCATCATGGGCATACCAGTAGAATTCATATTCATCATAACCAAAAAAAAATCCAACTAGGGAAAATTAAAATTTCCCTATGCAAGTTTAGACCACCACTCGAAATTTTATTTTCAATCCAGTCAATCGACACCGACTAATTCTTTTATTTTTTTATCATTCGTCAATTTTTCTCTTTTTTCACTAAAAAGAAGATAAATATGATAGTCATAAAATTCACATTAATACAGAAAATACAGGGATTCCGAGTTTAGGCACTGCTTCCACCATAGTCTACATAATAGATAGACAGCTCCAGCCTTTTAGGCCTTACTCTTAGTCTTTAGGTACTACTATGAGCGGTCACTTGTAACCCCCACCGGGAATTGTTTATCATATGTTTAAGAATAATAAACAATTTTCACAAAAGATGTTTATCAATAGACATTTCAAATAAAAGAATGTTTAAAACACATTGGCTTAGGTTTCGAAACTCTCTATTGCTTCATTAAAACCTCAGTGCGATGTATCCGAAAAATTCAATTTTCAAAACAAGAGCAGTGCTCACAGGGGGGGGGTGAAGCAGTTAGTACAAGACATCATGCCAGTTAGTACCGTGGTGGTGTGCCATATGAATTGGATAAAATCACTTAGTACTCAGATGTACTAACTGCAAAAAAGGGTGGTCCCTTGCTAAAAATTTGCCAAATTTTGGTACTAACTGTGTAAAAATAGGATTTTGTGAGAAAATTAAAAAAAAAGACCGTATTTTACCAAAAAGAATTTTTGGGAAGTAGATTTTTTTTTCAAATCTTAAAAACAATTTTCTGGTTGCAATAGAAATTTGATTTTCTAAAATGTTGTTTTTTCCTATTGAAAGGTATGGAAAATTGAATCATTTTTTTTAAGATATTAAATTTTATTTTATTTGATTTTATTGAATTTATGAAGGTCAAAAGCCTTTTTCAAGGCTATATTCAGTTAGTACTAACTGTACTAAGTGTACCAAGGTGGTGGTGTTACTAACTTCTTCCGAGAAAGCAGTTAGTAGGCATGATGTGTTGTACTAACTGCTTCACCCCCCCCCCCCTGGTGCTCATATCCCGAAGAGTAGGAGTTTTACCCTCAAAACGAAAGAAGATATGACGTAGCCTACTTCCACCATAAAACAAATGGAATCTGACAGGTATTACGTCCATTGAAATGGATGGCCAAGCCTTTGATCGACACGACGGCTATTATTACTTTAATGTCAAAAATTTTCACGGCCACAAATTTCCGCGATTTTTGCGAAATTAGTGTTCTTAATTTTATTTTGGTGAAATTGCCTGGTCGCGAAAGTTTCTGACATTAAAAAAGAATATGGTAAAAATGAACAACATAAAAAAACAATGTGATAGCTTTCTTTTAAAAAAAGGTTAAAAAAGTGAAAAAAGAAACAAAAATAAAAATTTAGAGGAAATTCACAATAAAATCAAAGATCGATCTTAACTCGCCATACTTTGCAAACGATTTATAACACCACCACCCCTTGAGGGTGGTCCGCCTCTTCTTCCACCCCTCAAGTTATTGAATCCTCCTCTAATCCAAGGCTTAGGGTTGCTGATTTCTAAAAGTAAAGAATGATTTTAAATGATAAAACTGTGCTTAAAATTTTAATGCTTTTGAAGAAATTTTACTCTTTTATACTTTGAAAAAGTTTTGCAAAAAAACTGCAAGATCAAGAAGTTATCATGCTAATTGCAAGTACCATACCTTTCACCATTTTAATCAATAACTAATCGATTTATAAATCATACCTGAAAAATTGGTATCATTTTCTTTCTGCATCTTGGCAGGAGTAGGACCATCATCCCTCCACCATTCGGCACTTTGACTGCCACCACCACCTCGACTGATTGAAGGACTTCCCCGATTGCTGCCACGCCCTCTACCTCTACCTGCTCCCCTACCAGTATTATGTGATTGGCCTCTTCCTCTACCACGCGGAACTCCTCTGTCTGAACCTTGGAATCCCCCTCTGGTGGCACCACGTCCTCTACTAAAACCGCCAGTTGCTCCTCTGCTCAAACCTCGAGGTGCACCTCTGCCTCCACCACCACGCCCAGAACCACGATCACTACCTGGTGCTGGTCGTTTGATACCTCTGTTTTGATTGGGGTTGTAATTTCCACCTAAAAATTAGTGGATTAGTGGTATAATTAAGGGTTCAGGAACCGTAGCCAAAAATAGGAAATTTGGGAATAAATTCAGGAAGAATTAAAGATTAGTTTTGGAATTCGAAAAGACCACCCCCATTTCAAGCAAACTTCCAACAGGAATTAATTCTTTGGAACATTTTCTTTAAAACTAAAAAAAACAAAAAAGCCCATTTACGCATTCATGCACGCCTCTGGACGGCCCATAGAATACCTGACGTATTTTCTCTGTGCCTTTTACTGTTCATGTGTTGGACATATTGGTCTTCAGAATTCATTGTCATGTTGCAATCATTACAATGAAGAGATTCAGGAACTGGTATAGGGTGTGTCACTTTTTGTTTTGGTCTTGGAGGTACTGGCAGTCCTGAAGGGATAAATCAAATGTAGAAAAAACAAATTAGCTCCACCCTATAGTACCTATAAGAGGGCTTTTCCAGAAAAGAATGCCGTTGTTATTGAGTAAAAACCAACATTTTTCAATGGAGTATGTTAGAATTCCAAATACACTGATCTCTTGAATTCTAGGCACTTTCAGTAAAATGAATGTAAGCCACTCCTCATTGAGTTTTCGATGAATAAACAAAGAGTAATATAAGGCGAGACCAATTTAATTTGTTGTTCTACGGGCCCGACCGATCCTATTTTTGCTAAAATCAAAAAAATAATAATATCGAATTTCCACTACAATATATTTTACACACTAGTTATTTGTAAGAATTAAACTTGAATAAAGCTGAAAATTAATTCAAGAAATTGAAAAATCATAAAAAGTATTCCATACACTAAAATTTTATTATGATCTTCATCGAAGATAAAAAGTGAATTTTTGATCCAGATACTTTTTGGAAAATTTTCTCGGTACCTTACCAACCCTGATAAATGAAAAATTTATTCTTATTTTGCCGACCGACCGACCCATATTTTTCTAACGATCTGTCCGTATAACAACAAATTAAATTGGTCTCGCCTAATGTAAATGATATGAAACAACAAACTTTAAAAGTCTCAACTAAATGATACTGTATTCAAAGTCATACGGTACCTGTATTTTCTCTGTGTCTTTTACTGTTCATGTGTTGGACGTATTGATCTTCAGAATTCATTGTCATATTGCAATCATTACAGTGGAGGGAACTAGGTGGTGGTTTTGAAGGAGGCGGGTCCATTTTAGAGGGCGTTTGCTTACCTGATAATTAAATTAATTTAAAACTATTTTTAGTGCAAAAATCAGATCGATAGACGTTTAAAAAACAATTAGACAAGACTTTTTTAAACTTTACAGATTTATTTACAGAAAGCTTATTTTTACACCTTGCTGAGGCAAAGGAATGGTGTACACTATAAAGAAGTATTATCGGGTGGTTCAAAAAAAGTTTCCATGAGTTTCAAATTTTGACGTAGACTGCTCTAGTTGTGCTATCAATTTCAAGTTTTGTCTGCAGACAAAAGGCATAGCCATGGCTATACTCCGACTTAATACAGAGCACTCCTGAAAATCTTTGTCTGAAAGGAATTTTTTGTAAAGTTTTGAGGTTATTTAAAAAAGAGGTCAAAATGTTCAAGAGAAATACCTTTATAATTGGAAAAATCTGACGGTTGAGCACCATCGGCAATCATCTTATGTTTCGTGCCTCCAATATGTTGTTCATACTGCGCTTGAGATGTTAGGTTGATATTACATACATCACAATGAAATTCACTTTTATCATAAGGTATTGACTTGACTTCTGGCGGCACATCGGGCACATGTCCTCCTTCATCGAGAATAGCTTGAACTGCCATTGCATGCTTCTTTCCTGCATAGTGCTCTTTGGCAGACGATGGCCCATTTAAGGCTGCATTACAAACTTTGCAATCCAGATTACTGTCATCTATGTTTTTGGACTTGATTGTGGTCTGGTGTGTTTTGTTTTGCTCTATATTGAATTGCTGAGTGGGTGTTGAAGTCTTTGATAAATCACGCTTCACATGTTTCTTGTTTGACTGTTGATGAAGAAAAAATTATAATCTTCAAATTAAATAATACTGGTGTGCATTTCAACAGCATATAACATTACATAATATAACGTTTAACACAATACAGGGCTATCTGGAAAAGGTCTTTGAATGTTAGGCACAGAGAGCCATGAACTTTGAAGCATGAAATTCTAAAGAGCCTTAGTATTAACTGTGCATAATAAAAGTATGTATGATATCATAAAGAGGGAGAGTGAGTCTACTGTTTTTTTTTTAAATCATACAATTATTATTTGATTTGTGAATGGATGCCAAAAATCTAATATCCAGGGGGTAAATCTCCAAAATTTGCCTTGCCTTGCTCTGTTTGGTGGTAATTTTGCTGTTTGAAGGTAATTGGTGTCCAGGGGTCAATACTGATCTTTGTCCAGGGGGTTGGACCTGCTGTTTGGGGGGTCAAAAGTCACAATGTCCGGGGGGGGAGGGGGATGATTTCCAAAAAATGTTATATCCTCCACCCCCAATATTCAAATTTTTTTCTGGAAAAGCCCATTTTTGTAAAAATAAGAAACTAAAAAAGCATACCTTGATACATCTGCCATTGAAATGTTGGATTGCAACTATAGGAGTGTGCAGTGCCATATTACATTCTGAACAAACAAAGTTGGGCCATGTCTTTGGAATTTGGCCTTTATATGGTCTATTTGTCAGTGATGAAATTGGGGTATTGTCAGGATAGATCACATCTACCATGATGTCAACGTTTCTTTTATTTGTAGTCAAATTGAAAAATCTACACAAAAAATAATATTGTTTCAATAAAAGCTTTTAAGCACAAACCTAAGATTTTATCAAAGTATTATTAAAGTATGGATGACTCTTATTTCTTGTTGCCATGGGCAGAAGAGTCTCAAAGTGATTTTGATAGATTTCTTAAATTTTGGGTTTTTTCTTTATGTTTTAGCTATTTAACCAGAATTTTCAAACTTTTTATAGAGTTTTGCTTTCTGGGCAAATTTTGTGCTTCAGAGACCTTTTAAATAAACTTCAAGTGGTAAACAGAGGGAAAGTTTTGCTCACTGTTTTTTAATTAATTTTGTCATTAATTTTCAGTTATTTTAACATACAGTTGATTGACAGAACCGATTTGAAAATTTACCAAAATTTAAGCCAAGCTTTCCTCTATAGAATAATTAAAGAATCAATAAAAATTCTTAAACTGTAAGCTCATAATACCTTGACAAACCAGTATACTTTTTTGCTCACCCAGTACAGTGAAAGGAAATTTGATTACGCTTTGTATTTCTAGGATATATCCCATTTCACAGCTCAAGAATAATCTGAGTTTCCTTTCCTTTCCCATTATCGTAGGAAATTGGTAAGTATTTTTATGTTTCAAGGAGTCAAAATGTACATGCATCATAGCTGTCAACTTCGCCTCTCAAAATGCGGGAGAGCTCCAAGTGGGAAAAATGTTCCCCGATAATCCAATTTTTCCAAATCAGAAATTCGGAAATTGGGGGAATTTTTCTGTGAAATACAATTTAACGGAATTTTTTTACCGGAAAGCGAGGACATTTTTTGTCCCAATTTTCCAAAATCAAGAAATTTTGCCTTTCTGTTTTTTCAAATCTGAATTTTATTTCAGGAAATCAGAAAATTTTTGGAAATGCGGGAGACGCGGGAGAAAATCCTGAAAATGCGGGAGATTTGGCTGATTTTTTTCCTGCAGGAAAAAGACATTGGCATGCAGGAGTCTTCCACCCAATGCGGGAGAATTGACAGCTATGATAAAAGATAAATGTTTTTCTTTCCATATCAGAAAAAAAATCTCTAATTCAAAACAAAGAGTTTCTGGTGGAAAGCCCTAAAGTAAAATGGGCAGTTCCAGAAGAAAACCAACACTGACAAGGTTTTTTGGATTTTGTTTTCACTTGGAAATCCTGAGAAATTTGAAAAAGGTGTCAGAAAATTCAGGATTTTTCCTCATTATTTAGTCAAAATGTATCGGAAAATCCATAAAATTTGCTCTATTTTCTTGTCAATATTGGAAAACCCATAAAATTTGCTCTATTATTTTGCGAAGTATCGGAAATCCTGAAGTTTTTCCAAAGTAAATTGTTATGGAAAATCCATGTCGTCCACAGTTGGGGATAACCTAAATCCGACAGCCCTGCCTAAATCTGATGGGGTCTTTCAAAGATATAAAATAAAGAAATAAAATTAAACCTTTTGCTGTGATGCAATGAAGATACCAAAGTGTCAATTAAACTGAGAGATTTGATACACTGAACCAATTGAACCAAATAACAATAATTGGTTCTTAATCTTATACAAAACATACCGTGAAGCTGCGTGAAGTTGGGTAACTTGCATCAGTGGAGAAAACATGCATAGCCCTCAAATGAATGACCTGTCTGGTCATTAAAATACAAACTTATAAAAATCAAAACAAAAATGGTAGAGTAGAGCTGCGAGCAGAGCTGCCTAGTTAATTTGTTTTGAAATTTTGCTGCTTTGATTGGTCAGTCATTTGATGGCTATGCATGTTTGCCTCCACTGATGCAAGTTACCCGACTTCAAGGTAATTTTTTGTTACAAAATTGTTAACGTCTTATAAAACACAAACAACGGATTCAGAATAATAGAGGTAATTATTTTTAAAACTCACACTTTTTTGATCACATTAATTGACATCTTGACATTATAGCCATCTTATTGTTAGATGTTTTGTTTCGAGAGTTTATCGCTCAACTTGGAGAGGGGATGTTTGTAAAGTAAGAACTTTTTTCTGTTTTTTTCATTAGCAGTTATTTGGGGGGGGGGGGGGGGGTCAGATTTAAGCGCAGGGCTGTCAGGTCGGATATAGGACCACTCGCAGTATAACTTGAACCACCCAATTTGGTATAGCAGCCCCTGTTATGGTCTGGAGATCCATACTCTTTACTTAATCTTACACCACATAACGTGAGCGGTCCTAAATCTGACAGCCCTGCCTTAATCTGACCCCCCAAATAACTGTTATGAAAAAAAATTCTTGTTTACAAACATTCCCTCTCCAAGTTTAACTAAACAATAAACTACACGTTTTTTTTTTATAAGGAACACGTTTATAAGGAACTTGAGGCTGAAAATAGTCTGAGAAATAAGGAATTATTAAGGAACTGCTCAGGCTGAGAATAAAAAATCAAGTTAAGAAACAGCGAGATAAAAATTTTAAATAATAAAAAGACGGAAAATATTGCTGAAACACCTTTCAATATGTCAAAAAGACAAAAAATGCTGATAAAGAAGCTACACACTTAGCAAATCCCAACTTAACAGTTAAGTAACTAAGGAACTCGATAAGGAACTTTGAAGCTGAAACTCTCTGGCAAAGTAAGGAAATCCAGGCTCGGAGCCAAGTTAAGGTTCCTTATAAAAAAAAAACGTGTATTGCAAGAACTTTCGAAATAAAACATCTAACAATATATGACTATAATGACAAGATGTCAAGTAAATGTGATCAAAAATGTGTAAGTTGTAAAAATAATTACCTCTATTCTGTATTATGAATCCGTTGCTTGTGTTTATTTTTAACAATTCTGACAATTTTGTAATAAAAATTATGTTTTGTATAAAAGCAATTATATATTATTATTTGGTTCAGTGTATCAAATTTCTCAATTTAGTTGACACTTTGGTATCTTCATTACGTTACAGTGAAAGGTTTGTTTTTATTTTAGTTTGTATCTTTGAAAGACCCCATTGGATTTAGGCAGGGCTGTCGGATTTAGGACCACTCAGGGTAAGGGGCCACTCACATATCGATTTTTCCCACGCTTAGCGTCATTCTGAAAATCGATATCTCTAGTAGATTTTCTTAGCGTCACTTGATCTAACCCACCAACCCTTAGCGTCGGAATGAAGCTAAACGTGGGAAAAATCAATCACAAGTGTTTCAACGGACCATCTCAAGTCAAAACCCCCAAAAATCGCCTAACTTTTTCAAAAGAACTTTTTTGTCTTTAACAAAGGATAAATAAATGAGGTTAACTTATTTTTATTTGCTACTTTACATGCTAACGCAAAATTTATTCAGGATCACAATGATATATACATTATAGAGGTTAAGTGTTGATTGAATTTAAGAGATATTATTGGTCAAAGTAGGGTTAAGAATATGAGGTTAAATGGCTCTGAGGTTAACCTAATGGCCCTTAAAGATGGCCCGAAATTGGTACGAAATGTGAGGTTAAAGCATAAAAAAATGATTGGGTTTTACTATTTAATGATTGGGCAACAAGATAAGGCTGGAAAAATGAGGTCAATATTTCAAGTAGGGTGTAAAATTTGAGGTTATCTCACAAAAATATCCTATTTGCGAGGTTAACAATGATATTCAGTCTAATTTTGGATATCAGACAAACAGTAGCCTATTACAAAAACAACTAAACATGAAAATTATATTTTGGTATAAAAGTGAGGTTAACTGGTACTTGAGAGACGCGAGTACCTGAGAAAGGGGTTGATTTTAAGCTTTCAGATGGCCTGCATAGAAAGGGAAAGTTGTGTAATAAACATAGTGGGATCTATAATTCAATATGGTTGTTGAGGAACAAGGTAAGGTAGGGAAAATGAGGTTAATACCTGTTAATATATGAATTTTCTTTAGATTCTTAGGTTGCCCCAACTAGACTTCAAAGTTGAACCTTAGATGAATAGC